>NC_142772.1:38142598-38442598 GCF_988280905.1 Pimephales promelas | reverse complement strand
GCACACGCCCCTTTCAGAGCTTCATACTAAATATCGCGAGATTAGAGTGTTCCATTGCCACTTTCAGAGATGTACATTAGATATCGCGATATTATCAAAGGCTCAAAAATGGGTAACTGTCAAACACTAACCAGCTGTAAGAAATTATTGAATATTGTACATTTCACAATGCATCGAGACCCAAAGCAGGTAGAAAGATCAAATATGTAATTTGTTGTTTTTTTAATAGTGTCTCAGTATAAACTAAATGTCTGATATTAAGGTGACCAGATTTCTGAAATGGAAACGGGGCGTTTTTTTAGTTCAGTGGTCAAAATCTAATTGAAATCTTACTTATGTTATTATCTATGATTTTTTTAAACGGAGACAATACATTTTTGCATGTTTTTGTATTATTGTAGATTAAACTGCGATTAAATAACAATTATTATGTATGCAGGTCAACCCCTAACTATTTTAATACAATTGGCAAAAATTACACTAAGAAAAATTGCAAATGGTATTATATTAGCATAACAGTATTATGTCATATGATGACTGACTTTACAAAACACATTGCAGAAACAATACAAAATAAAAATGACAACATATGATAGCCTAAATTAAACTGTATTTAACATATATATATATATATATATATATATATATATATATATATATATATATATATATATATATATATATATTAGATTTTTCCATTTGTATTTTATGTTTTTATTTCCACAAGCTGTAAATATCCTGTATAAAGTAATAATAACAACTTTTTTTATTTATTTTTTTCAAATGTTCAATTTTTGTAAATATCCTGTATAAAGTAATAATATCTACTTTGTTTTATTTTTTTCAAATGTTCAATTTTTGTTTGTGCTTCTGGAGGCTATGGTGATCTGGCATTTTTGCAGTGTTTGTTCAGGCTATTTTGAATGTGCTGTAAAATAGGGACATTTGCAGGGACAGCTTCAGTTGGAGTCAGGACACCAAAATGGTCACCCCGTAATATTGTGACATCATACTGTGTATTATAGAGTGCACTCTCAGAAAAAGAAAAGAAAAGAAAAGTGGGACCGAAACCTTTTAAAAGGTACACTTTTGTACTTACCCCTAAAGGGGTGCAAATCAGTACTTTAAAGAAACCTGTCCTAAAGTATAAGTTGTTCTTAAATGTTGCATATTACCTTTTGATATGGAACTACCCCAGTGACAGCTTTTGTACCTTTTTTTTCTGAGAGTGTGTTGTTATGGTCATTCTGTGACTTATTAGGTTGAGATATCTCCATACATTGTCTGTACACATAATCTATTTATTTTACTGTTTAAGGATCAAGGTGCTATTATTAATAATACAGTTTTTTATGGTAACAAACTATTTTGACAAAGATATTGGTCACTAGGTGGCAGACAGATACCACACTATTTGCAGCACAACCTGCTACTGAGAAATAGTGGTGGTTTCAACCTGAAAAAAAATATTTGTTGGTCAGATTATTGTGGTGACATTCATAACAAAGAAGTGTTAAAATGAAAAAGAAAATTGTAGTAATTCATTTTTTCTTTTCTGTCTCCCTCTTTCTCTCTTTCTTTCTCAGATGCTCCAACAACAGATGGCCTAGTAAACCAGTTTAAATTCCTCTCACAGCATTTTCCAAACTGACCTTGGGTTTTCACACATACACACACAAGGTCATGTGTTGGGTTTGTTACAAGATAGAGGGAGGAACATCTTTTCTTCCTCCACCCAGAATACACACACAGAGACGGTTTGCGTGTACATACATGTCCTCTCACAGATCACATACAAATACAAAAACACACATTCTCTCCTCCCACAGTCTGTTTGTTCCTCCTCTCTCTCTCTCTCTCTCACACACACACACTCTGTCCCTGCCTGGTCGATGCTGAGAGTTCCTCCTCTCTGTGTTTGGGGGGGGGGGGGAGGTTGAACACAGGATTCTCACTGCTTTCCTCTCAGTCTGCAATCAGCAACGGACACACACACACACGCACGCACACAGACGCAGCAGCTATGAGCGCGGACGATGTGGTGTGCACAGGATGGCTCATAAAATCCCCTCCGGAGAAGAAGCTAAAGAGATTTGTGAGTGAAAGTCCTGTGTCTGAGTGTGATGTATTCAGCATTAGAAGCGGGTACTGCAGTATAATGATCCACTGTCAGTTCATGTTCTCTGTGTTTTTATAACACAGGATCTCTTTGCTCTGTTTCCCTGTGCTGCATGATTTGATTTGAATTGCATTTTAAGACATAATATGTTCTCAACTATGTGCATCAGTATTGCTTACACTTGTGCTCTCCCTGCTGCTTTCCATCACTGTCAGTGTTTTACTATTTAACTGTGCTGTGCCGAAGGCTCTGCTTGGATGCGTTTTAATTCCTGTTGCCCGTGGACTTTTGATCGTTTGTTATGAGATGCTTTACAGTTTACACATGCTAATTCTCGGCTGTGTTTGTGCAGCATTTGTGTGCCTTCTTGCACGTGGCTTTGCTGCTTTGCATAGCCTCTTCTTGACTGTGTGAAATTCAGTGCTGTGCTTTGTGACAAAGCAGTTTACCTGTGCCACCACAGGCACTTCCATGTGTTACTTTGTCATTAAACGCATCTCAAATATATTCCTGTTTTATCATTCGATATTACAGTTTATTGTAATATATAAGTGACGGCGCAGTCTCGTTGTTATTTGTCTATTGCAGAAATGCAAAGTGCACACTTGTTGTCCTGTACTGTTCCCCTGTGTTTAATCGTCCTTCCTCGTTTCTTCCTCATTCCTCCTCTGTTTATGTGTTTACTGTGGATCAGCACTCATTTAACCCTGTGCTTTCATCTGTCAGACGAGAAGCTACAGCGTCTTTTTTGAGCCTTTAATTGTGTTACTGTGATCTTTTCCTTGTCCCACAATCTAAGTGGAGTGAAACAGGAACCGTTAAAGTAAAACTGGAACAGTTTAAAACTAAAACAGCCTAACTGTTCTCTTTTTACTGTGTAAAATGGTGCTGTGTGTGTGTGTGGACCTCGGTTTTGTTTATAAGTAGGGATGAGTGTAATTGTAATCACTATTAACAGTGTAAAGGGCCGTTCACACCAAGAACTAGCTATAATGATACCTACTGTATAACAATGACTAGCTTAGCATCCACACCAATGGACAAAAGCCTAACGTTTTATTATGAGCATTGGCTCTAGTTCATTAAACCCTTAAGCTCTTTGATATCTGGTGAATTCTGATTGGGGGGAAAATCATTCTGAATGTGATTCCAGTGATATTGTTCCTCTGTGTTGTTGTCAAGGCCTGTTCAAACCAAACACGATAACTATAGCATAACTATGATGGTTTAATAGTCATTCAAGTTCTATGAGAACAGGAAAGTCCACAGAACGGCTATAACGATAACGACACAGGGGGATTAATAATAAGTAATAATAATAATAATAATAACAATAATGCATTTTTAATTGATAATAATGAATAATAATTTAATTTTAATGGATTGATAAGTTTGGAATCAGTTTTAGAACTTTTTTTTAATAGTAGATGAATGATAAAACAATCAGAATCCACACAAGCCCTTAAAGCAGCCGACGACATAACTGCAGTGCACACTTTTAATATAAAGAACATTGTCATCCCTGGGTGTGGACACTAATATAGTTATTGTTATAGTGTGTGAACCAACTGTTTTGTAGTTTACTTAAACATTCATTGTGACATTTTACAAGTACAAAGATTCCATGTCTACATGTACAATAATGAAAAATTGCATGTCAGACAAGACAACATTGGTGTTGCTGTTGCTGTTTTCACTGTTTGACATGTCAACTAGCCATTTTCTGATCTTTTAAGCTTCCTTTGTTTGGCTAAATATAATAGTGAGGTTATATTTCGCTTGTTACGACATGCATTTCACATTTGTAAATCACGCCTTCCAAAAGCAGGTGCACAATAATATTCAAAAGTTGATTTATATGCAGAAGAGCACTGTTTAGTCTAATTACAACCTGATTCGACACACAGAGAGACTCTCAAGATTCTCTGCTTGAAAGTGAAGGTCTCAGTTATTTGGTTGAGAAGAGGAAGGGCAGGGAGGACCTTCAGTCATAAGACGAGTGTTCAAAGTGTCAGCTTGACACCACAAACACGCTCTCTCCCACCCCTCACTCTCTTTCACTCTGTTTCTGTGAAATTTGGGTGTGTTGCAAAACATGGGAAGTGTAGGGTGCCAGGCAGTTGAGAGTGACCCTGCATTCAGAAATGAGCTGTGCTATCAGAGACCAGACAAGCAAAAGTGGCTTGACTGCTATTTTGAGGTGGAACTGGGGGGCTCACGAAGAGTGAGTGAGTGCACATGTGTAAACAAGTGCGCCTTTAGTCTGTTTAGCATGTGTGTATGTAAACAGTTCAAGGCACTACATGAAGAGCAAACAAACACTCTCTTGCTTTCTCTCTCCCACTCACTCTTTCTTTTTCTCTTTCTCGCTCTCTCTGTTTCTCTGGTTTTGTGGCTTGATCAGAGAGTAAAATGTGAGACATTGGGAAGGAGTGTTTGTTGTGTGCTACCAGTGTGATCTTCTTTCTTTCTTTCTTTCTTTCTTTCTTTCTTTCTTTCTTTCTTTCTTTCTTTCTTTCTTTTTTTCTTTTTTTCTTTTTGTTGGTCATTACATTCTGTGAATTGTAAAAAAAACTGTCCATGCAAATATATTTACAGAAAATACTTTTTTAAAGATGAGCAAGGCAACTTATCGGCAATGATTTGCCCACAAATAATATGTCTGTGAACTATTGTCAAGATTTTTGGTTAATACAAAAGGGGGAAACTAAGGGGAAGTGTGTATTTAAGGCGCTTTGACAGGTCTCTATTTCTTTGACATGTTTTTCCATTTTAACCACCTTTGTGTGTAAAAGTAACTTTTTTTTACTTTATTTTATTTTACAAATATTCAGTTGGGCTGGATGATAATTAGATAATTAATATGGAAGAAATGTTTTAACAGGTTATGATGTTATGTTGTAGTTGTTGTGCATTGGCCGCTAAACCCTTACAGAAAGGAAGTTTATTTAAATGTGCTATTAGTATCCTTCTTATAAATTAAAAATAAAAAAGTTTACTTTAAAAGTAAGTAATGTAAGTAATTTAAAATGTAACACACGCATGCATTCTGTGTCTGTCCTTGCGTCCTTCTGAGTTTGTTTTTTGAAGGTAGAGTCATTTTTGAATCGGTTGAATTAATGATTCAATGATTAACTCACCATGGCTTTGTCCGACATCGCCCCCTATACCCTTAAATAGGGCACTATTTGATGAGATGGCCATTTTTAGTGGTTTAGTAAAGTTTAGTAAAGCTCTGTGGCTTTTTGTTGTTGACCTTAGAGAGGAAACAAAACACATTGTTTAACAGTAGTTTAGATTGACATTTACACAACACTTTTCCATCTTAGAGGAACTGCACAAACATGTAAACAAACTCATACAGACTCAATTTACTATTCTCCGCAATGTAAACATACACAAAAAACGCACACATGCAAACGTGAATGTGTTGGTGTTCGCTTGTTGGAGACAAACGTTTGGGCCAATTTCAGACTTCCCTTCTGTAAAGGGTTCTGGGAAAACATAGCTCTAGTTCCTCTGTTTGACTAAAACATGCATGCATAAGGGGAAGAAAATATAGCCATTCCAAAAGAAAGAATAGAGAGAAGGTCTTTGTTTGAGGCAGAGGTAAATCAAGGCCATGCTGTGACCGTGCTGCTCTGAGCATGCCCAGAACTACGTGTGGTCTTGATGACAAATTCTGTAGAAAAACTGTTCAGACACGGGAATGGTAATGTATGTGGTTTAGTGAGATACACACACACACAAACATACACACATTAGTGACTCAATATGGAAGAATTGTTAAAGAAAAGCACATTTTAATTCAGTGTCTGTTGGTTTGTGCTCGTTAACTTCCCATTGTCTGTTTTTTATATACTAAATTGGTATACTTAAAGTCTGCAAATTTGGAACAAATAATGTTGTACTTAAGTCACTTCAGTTATACAGAAACAATACTGAAGTTCAACTAAATATATAAGTGTACCTGATTGTGCTAAAGTGGAACTACTGCATATACTTTAGGTACTTTAAATATCTTGCATATAAAGACTGATATTATAAAGAGATCATACTATCCTTACTAATAGTGATATTAACACACATTTTAAGGCCTAGAAAATGTGCATTATCCAGTAAAGTACTTCAAATAAACATTAATTATATTTATATCAGTAAAGTCTCATGTGATATGTCAGTACTTACGTTAATGGGATGGGTTTGTATACTTATTACTTAGTATGAAATGTTTTTTTTTAATACATTTTGGTAAAAAAAAATCACTAGGGTAGTGAGTGACCCCACTTTTGGAGATTTTTTCAATTAAACGCTTTATTACTGAGATATTGCTTAGGTTTCAGGATAAACCACTTCACCATTTGTCAGCTTTATTTCTTGCATGTCCTATAATATTTTTTAAATAATAAAGACCACGAAAATGGAGATTTGTGCCATGTAAGCAGCATTTCAGCAAAACAGTTCTACATTTACTTTGTGTTCTGTGCAAAATGAATGAGGTGTGATTACTTTTTTTAAGGAGGCATTTGTGGCCACATTCCCCCAAATTTACTGTAAAGTCCATTTCTGGCCTGTCGTGTCAAACATTTTTTATACAAATTAATACCACTTACAGTATAAATGGTGATGCTGTTCCTTTCTGTGTGCTTGTGCAATCTGTGGAATGGATTTAAATATGGGAAAATGGATGTAAGAAAGTACTATATTTATATTGACAGCTGAAAGCATGAACACAATATAGCCATAATAATAATAATGTATATTTGTTTTAATTAGGCGAGATTGCAATTGAACTTGACAGCCAATGATCACTATGTATTTTTGTTTAGTGGAAAAGAGCAGTTTTGACATTTTGTGTTCCACAAGAAAAAAGGGTTTGGAGTGACTTTTGTTTTTTTTTTGAACATGTTAAAAAAGACAACAGCAAAAACTGAATAAAATAAATAAATAGATAAACAATCAAAAACAACAAAAAATAAAATAAAAAAAGATCATCTACAGATGGTCCAAATAACAATCATGTTCAAAGGGGGTAGGAAGAAGTTAGAAAAACTTTTCTTGTCCTATCCCCACTTCACTGATTTATAAACTCTCTAACTTACTTAAGGTTAACTTAATAAAGATTAAAAAAAAGAAAATCGCTGTTCCAGCTCATAAGGATTATTTTTTTTAAACATATATTTCAATTGCAATAGGTTTTTACATAATTTTAAATCATTGTTGCTGCTGTTCCACAGTATATCCCTGGGTTGTGTTGTGCGAATCAGCGGTCTACTAAACATTGATATTCCTCTGTGTTTATTGGAAAAGCTCTTGGATATTTCTAGGTAATTGGTTGTTGTGAGCTCTAAAAACAATTTGAATAATTTTATAATCGAATCAGATCTTTGAACTTTAATATTTTGAGTTTAATGAACAATGGGTTTGTTGGTTCTCTGTATAGTTTTATGTATGATTTGAATAGCCCTTTTTTGTAAGATGAAGATATGTATTTGTTTTATAAGTATTCCCCCATACTTCCACACAATAAGTCATGTATGGGAGTATGAAGGAGCAGTACAACATATTTAGAGAAGCCTGATTCAATAAGTCTTTAGCTTTATTTAATATTGCCAATGACTTGGATATTTTGGTTTTAATAGTTTATGTGAAGTTTCCAGCTTAATTTGTTATCAATAACTAGGAATTTTATCTCAAATACTCGCTCTAGTTCTATACCATTTATCATTAGTTTCTTATCTGTGTCAGCTGATCGGTGCTTGAGTGTGGCTAGATTATTTTCAGACTAGAGCAAATGATCTGTGAGTGTGAAAACTCCCATCAGACCGATCAAATTATGTAATTTTCATTCAATTATATTTAACAGTTCTATCTCCTGGCTGAAAAACTGTGCTAATTAGCAAATCCAGGTGATTGGAACAAAATACCGAGGAGGACTTTAACTTTCTGAACCTGGACTTTACACCTCTGGCTGTAGGTCACTTTGGATTAGAAGTTTGTCTATAAGACCAAAGTAAATGGAGAAGTCTTTTCTGGTCTCTTCTTGCTTTATTTGGCTCTCAGGACTCATGTCAGCACTTAGTCTGGATCTCAGAGAAGAGGAAGAGAGCTTGTCTTGTGACAATATCCACAATGAAATAATCTTGCTGCTCTGTGACATTCTCATACGCATTTGTTTGAAACATATTTGTATATTTCTAAAAACGACCTCAAGGGAGGAAGTCAGGATTTTCCTGATACAAGTAGGAGATTGTAGCTTTTTATTAAAAATTGCTGTGAGAAAACAACTTTAAGAGAAGTAGGCCTGTGAGAAACGTTTTTACCATCAGGGGTTGTGTAACAGCTGATTCTGTGGTAAAATCTTGGTTACTAAAAGAAAACAGCAACTAACTGAACAAAGATGTTTCAACAGAGAACCGAATTATGTCACAGATGGAAGCAAAGTTGCTGATGGATTCATAACATTTTTGTTTTGTTTTGTTTTTTTCGATGGAATAACAATCTCATGAATGGGAATAAGGAGTCATTCCAAATAGACTATATGGCAATGACAGCTTGGGTTTTAGGTGGGTTTTTGATGCCGTATCTGATGGTCAGATTGGCTTTTCATTTGAAGTTCATCTCATTTTCACGAATCATAATTCCTAAATTGTGTAAAGGTATAGACTAAGTATGTCACACCATTTAAACCCATTATAATACAAAGCATGTATGTGTCTGTAAAAAAGTGTTTAAAGTGACGTTAAAATGAAATTAAATATGAAAGTTATCTATAAATGCAAATATATACACACACATGTTATGTTATGGGGACATTCCATAGACATAGTGATTTTTGTTACTTGTTTTTTGACACATTTTTGATGATTGTGTATATCCCTTAACACCAAACCTACCCATCACAGAAAACTTTCTGCATTTTTAGGTCATTTTTATTTATTTTTGATTAAAAAGCTGAGCAATTTCCAAGGCTATTTATTTAGAGCGAGAGGAAGAGCAAGTTAGTATATTTTGTTCAGTGTTGTTTAAATAAGCAGTAGAAATGCAGTGTGTGTGAACCACTGGTGCTCCCTCAGAAAAAAATGCACTGTTCATCTTTTTGGGTGTTATCTTCCCTAATAAGAAAAAGAGAGTAAGAAGGAGAGAGAAACTATGAGTAAACATGTGACAGCATAAAAACTGCTATCCCCTGTCTTTTTCTTTGCTTAGAAATGTTTCTCTGCTGTAGTTTCTGTTACATCATTGAAAATAGGCAACTTCTCTGAAAGATTTACAGATTTCACCTGAGGCAGGTACTGTTTGCACTTGGTAGCACAGGGGAAACTATAATAACACATAATGTACAATAATCAGAAATGATGACCTATCAGAGTAAATGGATCTACCTCACAAGCTAATATTAACCCAATTACCTCATGATGACCAAACCTAATATCTTAATGGAATAACAACTTAAAGCATGTTTTTGCACTGATTACTGTCGTTGGTAAAGCCAGGGGATTTATACTGATTGACTTGGTGTTGATTATTTACTTTTCATAACCATATGTGCAACCAGTTTCTGCTATGAGAGATTAATCTGTCTGTTTCTTGGAAAGTATTTGGAAGTCATCTCTGACTGCAGGCCCTGCCCAGTTTAGACAGAAGTTTATCTGTAAGTTTGTTATTTCATTTATACTATCTTGCCACACTGAAAAAAAAAACAATAAATAACAATAATTTTCTTTGCCAAGTGTTTACATGTCTATTATAAAAAGTAAATTTCACACACATATTTTTAAGTAAATTCCACATATGGAACTCTACTAAACTCTACTTAACTAATTTAAGTTAAAGTATCTAAGAAAATAAGTCATTTTAACTTGGCTAGTAAAAGGTTGAGTAATAGCTATTTAGTTATTCCTTAGCAATTCATTTCACTCAAACAATATAACATTGAATTAAACCACACTTTTAAAGAATATGCTTTACTTAGAAACATCTAATTAATACAATAGATATTGTGTGAGACACCATATCTATATTTCAAAAGCTACATGTGAACCATGGTAGACAATACACAATGACGATAACATTTGATGGATCGTTTTTTTGTGTTTGAATGTGTTATTTTGAGTAGAAAATAAACTCCAAATGTCACAAAATGGCAAGTTACTGATCCTAACAACAAAAGCAATGATAAAACAGTGTAAATACAGCTGGAAAACAGTGAAAAATGATGGGAACACCAGTATCAGAAAAGTTGAGAGTAATTTTACTTAATTTTATAGCGTTGATATTTACGCTTTCAGTTCTACACGCTTGAATTGAGTACTAATATAGAATTTGTAAATTATATTGTTTGTTTGTTTGTTTTTTTCTGTAGTATTTACTTCACCACAAAATCATTTTTTAAGTGAACGGTATACGTTATGATCGGTAAGGGACGACAGTGGTGCAAAGTTTTGCTTTCAAAAAGATTATGAATTAAACTTACCTGATACCAAATGCTACTAAGTTATCAATCTAGATAGATTTCCAAGACCATTATTGGAATGACTGAATGCTTATAATGATTTTTTACAAGTTTATTTTTAATGCACTTTATGGTTTTGGTTTCAGATAGATTTTCAACCAAGACCATTATTGGAATGACTGAATGCTTATAATGATTTTTACAAGTTTATTTTTAATGCACTTACGGTTTTGGTTTCATTTTTAGTTAAAATAAACTAAGCTGTTTTCATTACTGCATGCTATTGCACTATTAAAATGGCTCCTCAGTCGGGTTTTTTTTCACACCAGATACCACATGGTGTGAAAAAAGGACATTGTAATTTGCACAATTAAATATTTTGTTGAATCTACTTCTTGAATTAAATGTATGTTTAGCAATCACTTATCTTTGAAGACAGATAAAATGGCCAATGGTTGCTCTTGGCCAACCAAGAGCAACATGTGTCAAGATATAAATAGGGGCAAATGATAATTTCATGTGAAGACAAGACAAGATCTAAAGATCAAAGGAGATCTTTTAACTTAATTGCAAAGTGTCCAGAAGGACAATGCTAATCTAATTCTCTTCCCCTCTTTCTCACTCTCTGTCCGTCTCTCTCCCAGTCCTGGCGAAAGCGATGGTTTGTATTGCGGAGGGGTCGGATGAGCGGGAATCCTGACGTTTTGGAATATTACCGTAGCAAGAGCTCCCGTAAACCAATCAGAACCATCGACCTGCAGGAGTGTGAGGTCACCATCGAGGCAGAGGTACGGCCCACTAAACGTCAGTACCAAAATCAGCACCTATTTGTGGTCAAGACCACCACGCGCATCTTTTACCTGCTGGCCAAAACAATAGAAGAGATGAACATCTGGGTACAGAACATTGGACAGATATGTACGTTTGGAGGACTGAACAGACATGCAGGTGAGGCGTTTTATTATAAACGTGTAGTTTTTGTTTTTAGGCCTTGGACAGCTTAGTTTCACATGCTCACAGTTACCTTTTTCATGATTCGCAGCTTCTGATAATGTCAGAATTTGTTGACTTTTTGGGTCTTATGACGAACCAATAGGAGCACAGAAAGAGAGGAGAGACATGTTGATACGTTGATATAGCTTGACTCTTTACTGTAATACGTTGCATAAATATCTTATTTGTTTTCCCTTTACATTATCATCAAAATTACCTGAATATTTTACTGAAGAATGAGCAGTTCATGGCCTATTTTGTCTGAGCGCTACTTTCACAATTACTTGCAGAGTGTCCAGTCTGTTATAAATTATAACAAAATACAATTTATTATTAAATTAAATAAATAAATAAAATAATGCTCACCAAGGCTGCATTTGTTTGATCAAAAATACAGTTTAAAACAATAATATTGTGAAGTATTGTTCTATTTTTTTATTTCTATAACGGGAATGCTGATTTTTTTTAGCATCATTACTACAGTTTTCAGTGTTACATGATCCTTCAAAATCATTTTAATATGCTGATTTGCTGCTCAAGAAACATTTCTTATTATTATCGATGTTGAAAATAGTTGTGCTGCTCAATATTTTTGTGGAAACCGTAATACATTTTATTATATATATATTTGGACCAGTTGAATGCATCTTTGCTAAATAAAAGTAACAAATTCTTTTAAAAAAATCTTACGGAGCTCAAACTTCTGAAAAGTAATGTAAATATGCACTACATGAATTAGAATAAATAAATAAAAATCATTTGTACATCAAGAAGTGACAGGTGATGAAACAATATCAGGTGAGGCATAAACAAAGAGCTATACGTGAAAAATATATCATCAATATATCAAGGTCCAGAGAAGAAAACCACCTCAAAATTAAAATTCTAGTAAAAAATATATTGCAGTATGCAGTAAACACACCGGTAATAAATACATTCTGTATGTGCGTGGGTTTATGAGAAAGGAAAGTGCTGTAGATGAGATGAAACAGGAAAAACCCTTGTACGTAAAAAGCCTCCTAAAAACAACCCTTCCATCACATCAAATCCCTCCATTAACCTAAAGATTCATAATCCTCTGACTTCAGTTTTGAAAAGAATAAACTTAGGCTGGGAAATAATTAGCCATGTTTCCTCCAGAGAGAGATGCTGAGACTGAGAGATGCGGACAGAATCCGTGAGAGAAGGACGCTGTAAAATAGGCGAGGTCTTATTTTAATATTCTGTTCCATTCCTCCATCTTTCTTCCTCTCTTCCGAATAGTCTGCAGAGCAACAGCTGCGTCACCGAGGAACGTTAAGACACACACACGTCTGTCATAATGTAGACAGCTCACAAGTATGTGGCATCTCATATCTTTAACTAATAATAGCAAACAGCTAGCATCATGATCTGCGTCCACAGCACATATGACTGCTATTATGGCGAGAAAATGTGTTTTTATTAAAGCTGGCACAATAATTAGCCTAAGACGGAGGGGGAATGTTAGCAGTTAGCATATAGGCTACCAAACGCAGAGAGTGAGAGAAACCTCAAGTTACACATTACTTGGAAAAATACAAAAAGATGAGTAATGCAGTACCCAAGAAGTTTTCAGACACACACGCACTTGGTTACTGTTTAACACACAACACACTGGATGGATGGACACGCCTCTAAACTGGTAAAGGCTGATTGTGAAAGATAGTATACAGAACAACATGCACGTCCATGCCCTTTTCTCCACACACACGCACAGATGAAAAAGGCTTAATTCGTTTTATTCTTTGCGTTGCTTACGTCTCTGATGACTATCAGACATATTGTTGAATCAGCGAGTGTAGTTTCGGAGTCTCAGTCGCTGCTTAGTCGCTAACCTCATTACAAACCCCAGCAGGACTCCAGCCATGAACTGGAACTCAGCTTTTTATTTACAAGCAGACTCTTTTACAGTGACACAGACAGACAAGAACAGTTTAGAGATTGCAGTCACACCTGGAGGGCCACGGTTTCAGATCCTGCTTCAGGCCATGTGTCAAGACACTCACTGGGGTCCTGTTAAACCAAGGCTTATTTGAACTTCTGTAAACTTAAATGTTGATCTCTGGCAGAGCCACAAGTTACAGTACATGGTTTTGTCTCTTCTCTCACTCTGAACTGTCACCATGCTTACTGTTTGTTTACTGTCTCTGTCTCGATAACAACTTCTCACTGTATCTCCACTGTCCCTCTGACCCATCATGAGTGTCTCCTCTGTCCGTATGACCATCACCTTGACGACCGCTCATTGAGTCTCCACTGTGCCTCTGACTCATCACCATGACAACCGCTCATTGTCTCCACTGTCCTTATGACCATCACCATGACAACTCCTCACAGTATCTCTACTCTCATTCTAAACCGTAACCATGACAACTGCTCATTGTGTCTCCACTGTGCCTCCCATCATCAACCACTCACTGTATTGCTACTCCCACTTTGACCTGTCACCATGATGACCGCTCATTTTATCTGTACTGTCCCACTGACCCATCACCATGACAACTGCTCATAGCTTTTATATGACGATTAATTATGATGAACAAGACACCCAAAGTACTTGTGTGATCGCACTGTCAGAGAGACAGTTTGGGGATATTCACAATTAATTTATACACATAAAAATATGATATCAGAGTTTTAAAACCTGAGTGCAGAATTCGGCACAGCCATTGCTCACCATTGCTAGAGTTTTTTGAAACGAGAAGAAAGACATCAAATCAAGTCGGACCACACTCTGACACAATTCTAACTGGCATGCATCTTGCGGTGATCACTAGCAATCGTTTCTGGGCAGATTTTACTAATCTCAAACAAGCATCTTTTGGCAGTTTACTTTTTTCGACTCTCTGATTGGTGGAATTTTCTGTACAGCATTATGGGTAATGTAGTTTTTCCCATGAATTCTGATGTTAAACACGATTTTTTGTGTTGACAAACGATGAATAATGGGGGCTAACAGCTTCAACAGAAGCAAATACTATCCAACATTTCCCTATGGCGAAAATGAAGTGAGTTTTTACTTAAGGAAACCCGGCTTTTGCTCTTTATTTCTATTCTCACTCTGACCCCATCACCATGACTACTGCTTATTGTATCTCTACTGTCCCTTTGACCCGATCACCATGACAGCTGCTCACAACAGCTCTGTTCTCCTGAATCCATTTACCACAGCAACCTAGGTCTGCAGGTGTAAAGCAGCTCTACATAATAATTAAAGGCATCTCAATGCAACTGTATAAAAGAAGCTGCTCAAAAATGTTACACTTACTGTAAAAAAAAAAACTTGTTACGGGTTTATACATTTGAGTAAGATCTGCTAGATAGTAAATATAAGAGAACAAAAATGAATACAACCACATGCCTTGTGTTCCTCAGATTTCTCATTTGAGTCATTGTCAGTTATTCAAGTGTTGGATACCCAATAGTAGGCTCTGCCAAAGACGCAATGTTTATGTGAGCCCACACAATCCCCCTCAGATTAGCACGCTAGCTGCAACGTGATCAAAATGCCGGTTATCTACAACTGTTTACCCACAGCATTACTCACAATGACTTTCAAGCACCAGCAGGTTGAGTGTGATATCAGACGTTCAAACAGTGAGTCATCACTGGACAGCTCTTATTATGGACAATTAAAATGATTTGGATAATTTGAAACTGCCTATTTAATTAACCTGATCAACTATAATTCCCAAAATGAGAGATGTGTCACTCAGATTCTCACAGCACACACAGATATGAGCATGATGGAAGGCAAGCGGCACAAAACTTTCCACAATGACCTTTATCTAGTTTGAACTCAGTTCCACCTTCCAAAATCGTTTTTTGCTTACTATTAAGAAGAAAAACGATTACACCCCCCAAAAAAAACGACCGTGAACATTGTCATGTGTTTTCAGCGCGTGTAACAGGCTCACGTGTTTATATGGGGTTTAGAAATGTCTGGCCACTACTAATGCACTGTTGAGTCTAAACAGGAAGAGAAAGAGAAAGAGTGTGTGTGTGTGTGTGTTGTGGTGTGTGGGGGGCTGGAAGGGGTGATTTGGTCTGCCACCTTCTGGTAATTAAAAGCAAATGTACTTCAGAAATGAAATGTGTTAAATGTGTGTCATTTTTGGACATCCATAGTAAATTAATGTATCAAAGCTAATCTATTAATTTTTTATTTTTTTTTTGCTCTTTCTCTTTGACAGAATCAATGGACAGTCTAAATCGCACTCCCTCTTCCCAGCAGCCATCTCCAGCACTTTCTCCTCATGTTTCTCTTGTGGCCAATCAGGAAACAGTTACCATCGACAGCCAGACTGTCCTAAACAGGCCTAGCGAATCAGAGATCAGCCCTCCACTCGACTACCTCTTCCTCTCTCAGTGCGAAACCGGGACAAAGAGCATCGTCAGGCAAGGCCCACCTCACTTCTTATGATCACACATTGCAAAAATAATAATTACATGCTAATCGCAATACAGAATTGAGATTCATTCCATGTAGCGCCTGGCTATTTATAGTCTTTTTCTCTAATCAGATTTAATAAAGGTGACTGAGAGAATAAATGAGAAAAGAAAATCTCTCACGCTTTTCGCATCTGTGAAATCTTTTGATCTTGGTCACTGCAGCAGAACACACTGTGATTAGATTCAAATAAAATCTTCAGGGACCTGCATGCAAAGTAGGGACTTAATGGTTTTATAAGAACGCATAATGATTTTTGTAATGCTGTTTTGTTTTGAATACTGAGGCGTCATTATGGGGGGGGGGGGTTAGCTGATTAATTAAATAACTACAGGTTTCTCTGAGCTACATTACCGTTAAAAAGTTTGGGGTCGGTACATTTTTTAAAAAGTTTCTTGAAAGATATCTTCTATATGCTCACACTTGATTACAAATACAGGAGAATTCCATTCAATCACTCAAGCTTTATTAAGTAAGGTAGTTGTGGTTATATTTAGGTATGAGGTAGGGTTAAGAGATCTAGAATATGGTCAATTCAGTTTATTTATATAGCCCTTTTTTACAATACATATCATGTTAAAGCAGATTTACAGATAATGCACGTGTTTACAGTACAATTTAGAGTGATATACTATCAGAGGCAACTGTGTCCAAGTTGTAGATTTTAGAAAAGTACATATAGACCATTTCACAAGATGTAAACAACACTGGTCCAGAAACACTTCCTGTTTCAGTTTGTAACTGTTTTCTTTATTTCACATGTAAAGAAAACATCTTAAAGATGTTTGTTTAACTTTTTGATTCAGTTTTAAATGTTCTGTTGGTTGTATTTTATCCCAGCTTTTATGTAGTGTTAAAAAACAGGAAGTGCTTCTGGACCAGTGTTGTTTACATCTTGTGAAATGGTCTATACAAATCACGCAATTAGCTAACAATGTATTAAAGGCAGAAAACAATGAGCTCATTGAAGTAATGAATACAAATACATGCTGTTAACAAATGATTAGGATACATACAAAATTCTTCATAAGAGGCTGGATACAAACTGGAGGTCTGACATGCTATCTAGTTGCCTCAGGAAGGGCATCCCGAGATAAAAACAGAAAAGCAAATGTAAAATAACTAGCGTAGCTGCTGTTCGTAACTTTAAGCATATAATATGTGGATTTGATGGAGCATTTCGAGGAAAGTAATTTAACGTTTTCTTATAATATTACTAAGTGGCAGCATATACAGTATATTGAAAAAAAGCAGAGGGCCTAACACAGATCCTTGAGGCACTCCATAATTTACTGATGTTATTTTAAAAAATGTTTCCTGTTTAAATAGACATGGTTAATTATATGTGTAAATACTAATATGCTTATAACATGAATGTGAATAAGCAACTACTTAATAGTGAATATGTGTTCCCTAATCTAAAGCGTTTAATTTCTTAAACAACTACAAAAAAAAAAAAAAAAACCGCCAAACTTGAACTGTACAGTATGTTCCAGGAAATTTGCTTTCAAAGTTTTTAGTTAAAATTATACATTTCTATTATGTCATATACAGCTGAATTATGCACAATAAGACCAGGGAAGTCCAAAAATAATAAAAATTGGGTAAATTTGTATTTCATGCTTACCTTATTAAGACAACTTTTCTAATGTGAACCAGATGTGAGTGACTCCAACACTTAAAGGGATACTCCACCCAAAAATGAAAATTCTGTCATCATTTACTCACCCTCAAGTTGTTGCAAACCTGTTTGAGTTTCTATCTTCTGCTGAACACACAGGAAGATATTTTGAAGAACGGTTGGAACCAAACAGTTGTTTGCCACCATTGACTCATAGCAGAAAAAAAAGATACTATGGAAGTCAATGGTGCCAAAGTTCCAATCGTTCTTCAAAATATCTTCCTTTGTGTTTAGTAGAAGAAGGAAACTCATACAGGTTTGCAACAACTTGAGGGTGAGTAAATGATGACAGACTTTTCATTTTTGGGTGGAGTATCCCTTTAAGCAAATGATGACTTTTTAAACTTGTGGCTTGTCTATTTCAATTTTTGTGTGTGTTGTCTTCCTAAGGCTTTACATGTAAAAGAGAATTTGGAATATGCAAATGTATGATGTCTAAATGAGCACTGATTCATCATCAGAGAAAGCATGTTTAAAAAAATAGTTTCATTATGACACAACAAACCATACATTTTCCATATGCTTTCTCTGAAGAAAGTTTTTTTTTCCATTGAAGAGTTTCGTCAACAGTTATTATTTTGAATAACATTTAGTTGAATAAACTAAAATTGTTTGCTTATTTCTTATGCATTTACAGTATGTGTGTTTGTCCTTCCCTATAGGTGTGACAGCTTCTCTAACTCCGAACGCTCCTTTGAGCAGAGCTCGTCCGAGTACACAGAGGATTTGTTTAGCCCCACCCCTCGCATTGACTCCTCCCCCTCCCCTTTCCTTTTGGCCGGGGTGTCCGAACCCCCGTTCAGCGCTCCCTGTGGTCCGCTCTCTCTCTCCTCCTCACTTTCGTCCTGCCTCTCATCTCCCATCTCTCTACGCCGTCCACCAGACATTTTCAGATTTGATCGACCCTTCAGCGTGACATCCGACCCACAAACACCTCCTCCCCTCCCACCCAAACCTACACACCTGTCCGATCACCACAGTAACGAAGATACCGGCCGTAATCAGACGCAACCTGCTCTTCTCCCTCGCAGGACGTCACTTTCAGAAATAGACCACTTTAGGAGAGGTAAACACCTCACCGGCATTTTTCTTATTAAAACATTTCCAAAAAAGTATTATATATTTTATTATTATAATGTCTTTTTTCCAGTAGACTTAAACAGTGCTGGGAGAAACTGGAACAAACGTCTAAGCCTCAACCTGGTAAAGAAATATTCAAATATGAAGTAGTCAAATGAGCCTGGAGAAAGTTAAACATACACAGTAAATAAGCAACAATTTGAATATTCACTGTCATAAACCATATGTATCATAGTGTGTCTCTCTCTGTACCTCGGCTATTTCTAGCCGATATTTCTGAATACCACAGTTACTGAAAACCACTGTGAGGATTCATATGTGCCCATGGCCTCCCCACCAATCAGCTGCTCTAATGTCACTTCAGACGGCTACATACCCATGAGTCCCTCCAGCCTGCCTGTCTCCCTACTGACCAACTGCAAAACAGAGCTGCCGTCGCCTTCCAATCCCGACTTTGAGCCTCCTCCAGTCGACCGCAACCTTAAACCAAAAAGACGGGGTAAATGTAGTAAAAGTTCATTCACAATCAAAGTAATGGTATTAAAAAAAAACATTAAAAGTTGTATTAGTTGAATTAGTATTCCATATCGTGACTTGTAGTCTGGCTATGTAAGATACATATATTCCTAACACGTACACATAAGATACATATATTCCTCATTAAACTCACACACCTACCACATGCTAAAAACAAATTGTACCAATGACTAATATCTAGTTAAAAACAGGATGTGATGTCATAGTTTTAGGAACTTGATTCCTTGTTCTATTTAAAGTTACAAGAGTGCACAAGTACACTCTTAAAAACTAACGGTTCCAAAAGGAAGTTTTCTCATAAATGTCATAGAGTAACCATTTTGGGTTCCCTCAAAAACCCTTCAGTTCTTAAAGAACCAATTTTTCCACTATAAAGAACCTTTAGTGCAATGGAAAGCTCTTCATATTCTTCACGGAACCAATGCCAATAAAGAACCTTTCATTTTTAAGAATGTATTATTACGGAGCCCCCAAAGGAACATGTTGAAAGAAAAAAATATGAGTTGGGAGGTAAAATAATTTGTCATTGCTTCTGCGTTCCCCCAAGAAACTTTCCGTTCACTCGTAAAATGTTTTGCGTTCCCCCGAAAAACTTTCCGTTCACTCGGAAAATGTTTTGCGTTCTCCCGGGAAACTTTCTATTCACTCGTAAAATGTTTTGCGTTCCCCCAGAAAACTTTCCGTTCACTCGTAAAATGTTTTGCGTTACCCAGGAAACTTTCTGTTCACTCGTAAATGTTTTGCATTCTCCCGGGAAACTTTCGTTTCACTCGTAAATGTTTTGCATTCTCCCGGGAAACTTTCGGTTCACTCGTAAAATGTTTTGCGTTCCCCCAGCAAACTTTCCGTTCACTCTTAAAATGTTTTTTCGTTACCCAGGAAACTTTCTGTTCACTCGTAAATGTTTTGCATTCTCCCGGGAAACTTTCCGTTCACTTGTAAAATGTTTTGCGTTCTCCCGGGAAACTTTCCGTTCACTCGTAAATGTTTTGCGTTCTCCCGGGAAACTTTCCGTTCACTCGTAAAATGTTTCGCGTTCTCCCGGGAAACTTTCCGTTCACTCGTAAATGTTTTGCGTTCTCCCGGGAAACTTTCTGTTCACGCATAAAATGTTTCGCGTTCTCCCGGGAAACTTTCCATTCACTCTTAAACTGTTTTGCGTTCTCCCGGGAAACTTTCCGTTCACTCGTAAAATGTTTTGTCTTTTCCCGGGAAACTTTTCCGAACACAAACATTTCGCGAACGCATGCAAAAGCATTGACAAATAATTTACCTTCCATCTAATTTGTTTCTTCAATGTGTACTTTTAGGGGGTCAGTATATTTTACAAAATAAGTGATGTGTATAGTGTGTTGTGTTAGCTGTAACTGCTGCCATGAAGCAATTTCATTCATTGGAATATCACGATTTCAGTTAAATACGTCAGAAAAAAATAGAGAAATGGAGATGTTCTCATGTGAGGGGAGGTACAGAAGAGTGACGCATGTTGAAAATGAATATGAGGAAGATGAGATGAGGCAGAGGCTCATGATCTGTGTATCACACAAACCACATTTCTATTTCAAGCTCTAAATTCAAGAGTTGTTTTACTAATGTAAATTGAAATTGAAATATCAAATTCTCAATTTTGGCAAATACTTTGTGGAAACTTTTCAGTAATTAAGGTTACCCTGATTTTCATTGTCATATAAATGTGCTAATTTAAAATCGGCAGAATCTGCCTTCCATACAAAGCCATAGCCGAATTAATGTGCAGTCACAAAAAAAGTTTCAATGTCAATTGACATGGACCACTCACGCAGAAGTCACTTACAAACCAAACAGCTTTCTGTTGGAACTCAGTATGGAAGACTTTTGCATAATTCCCGGTTACTTGATTCCTATTTCCTATTTAAAATTACAGAATTTCGCCCACAAGAAGCGATTGAATTCAGTCAAGAAGTGATTTTACAACTGTGAGTGGCTTGGAGATGGCTCACGATTAAAAGTGTGGTCACATTTACTGTTGTTCAGTGATTTAATTTTTTTATAGGGGGTCATTTTAAATTGGAATCCACAGAATTGGGAATTTTGGCAAAGACTTCCATAGTAGGTTCAAGTTAGTCATGCAAATTCGTCACATTGACCAACAGAAAGCTGTCTGCCATGAAAGTTGCTTCTGCGTGAGAGGTGCTTCAGACAAGTTTGTGATGTTTATGAGTAACACACTTATGTTAATGTTAGTATTTGTTAAAAGAATTTCAATTATGTCACAATATTGAATATATATAATAGTGTGCACTGAGCAACGGACTGGTATTTTTGTATGTCATTGAATCGCTGCATGCTTTCTTCTCTAAGAAAGTCTTTGTGACGAATTTAAAATGACTTTTAAACTGAGAATGTAGGTTTGCCAAGACAAAAGCACAAGAGAGGAAGTGCATGATACTGTCAGAGATGCAGATCAGGAACCACAGACAGCATTGTGTCTTGAGTGGAGGCACAGGGCTCCTATAGGTCATGCACCTTCACACAAAGGAAATGCCTCATTAAACTCAGTGAACGTGTGTTTGTGTGTGTTGTGTGTGGATGACAGAAAAAGATGAGGAGTGTTTGAGCGTTTTGCATTGTGTTTGGTTTCACAGTTCGACCGCCACCTTTAGACCTGTCCACCATTTCTGAATGTCCCTTCCACGTCCCCCTCACACGCACCATGACAGAACCCAGGTGAGATTTGCTCAACACTGAATTATGACAAACTCTCATTTACAGATCAAAAGGACCTAGAACCCTCTGTGTCATTCTCTTCAGTATTTCTGTGTGTGTGCTAAATGTTAAACAAAGATATTGCGTTTGTCTTCCTCATGTCACCTGATCTCTATTTCCTGCATCTGCACAAGCATTTTCTCATTTACATGTTTGTGACACACTGATGTTTATGTAAGATATTGTTTTGTGTTTGTGTGTTTTGTCTCTAGCACCTCACTTCAGTGTGTTCCCTTGGACAGGCGGCCGGGATGGGGCTTAAACGGCTCTGAACAGGAAGGGAGCATCACGCCAACGGTAACGTGACTTCCAGTTTAAGCCATCCTTTCTCCTTAAAATTAGAAAGTGCAAGAGGGCAACAGAGGGAGAAAAACAAAAACAAAAGAATGATAAAAAGGCAAGAAAACAACAGTAAATCTCTGTAAATTAGGATTTTTTAGCATAGCGTGCATAGAAAAACTCAGCAGATAGTTAAGAAATGCAAACCATTAAATTATGTACATAATCATAATTTAAGAATAAGCATAAACATGTACAATATAAAAAAATATGCATAATGTATATACACTGTTATATGCAGTATACAACTTTGTCACTTTATACATAAATTCCATATATGTGTGTGTGTGTGTGTGTGTGTATGGTAAACACTCACCTAAAGGATTATTAGGAACACCATAGGCTACTAATACTGTGTTTGACCTCCTTTCACCTTCAGAACTGCCTTAATTCTACGTGGCATTGATTCAACAAGGTGCTGAAAGCATTATTTAGAAATGTTGGCCCATATTGACGGGATAGATTTGTGCGATGCACATCCAGGGCACGAAGTTCCCTTTCCACCACATCCCAAAGATGCTCTATTGAGTTGAGATCTGGTGACTCTGGGGGCCATTTTAGTACAGTGAACTCACTGTCATGTTCAAGAAACCAATTTGAAATGATTTGAGCGTTGTGGCATGGTGCATTATCCTGCTGGAAGTAGCCATCAGAGGATGGGCACATGGTGGCCAAAAAGGGATGGACATGCTCAGGTAGGCCGTGTCATTTAAGCAATGCCCATTTGGCAGTGTGGCACTAAGGGGCCTAAAGTGTGAACAGAAATCGAGACTCATCAGGCCAGGCAACATTTTTCCAGTCTTCAACTGTCCAATTTTGGGTAGCTCTTGCAAATTGTAGCCTCTTTTTCTTATTTATAGTGGAGATGAGTGGTACCCGGTGGGGTCTTCTGCTGTTGTAGCCCATCCGCCTCAAGGTTGTGCGTGTTGTGGCTTCACAAATGCTTTGCTGCATACCTCGGTTGTAATGAGTGGTCATTTCAGTCAAAGTTGTTCTTTTTTGTTCAAAGTTGTCACCAACAGCCATGCTCAAAATTGCTTAAATCACCTTTCCCATTCTGACATTCAGTTTGTTCAGGAGATTGTCTTGACCAGGACCACACCCCTAAATGCAGTGAAGCAACTGCCATGTGATTGGTTGATTAGATAATTGCTTTAATGAGAAATTGAACAGGTGTTCATAATAATCCTTTAGGTGAGTGTATATTCACACACACACACACACACACACACCCACACCCACCCACCATTCTAAAGTTTAGGGTAGTAAGACATTAAAATTACATTAACATTTATTTATTAATACTTTTATTTAGCAAGGTTGTATTAAATTAATCAAAAGTGAGAATAAAGACATTAATGTTACAAAAAAATCTATTTTAACTCTTAAATTCTATTTTAACTCGTGTAATGTACTTTCTATTCATCAGCAAAACAAACATCAAAACTAAAATAAATGTTGTCTTTTTATTTACCAAACCTTAGAAAAAATCTTGCAATATCTACAAAAAGCAGCACAGTAATAACAGCAATAATAATAATAATAATAATAATAATAAATGTTTCTTAAGCAAATCATCATTAGAATGATTTCTGAAGGATCATGTGACACTAAAGACTGGAGTAATGATGCTGACATTTTTTTGCCATCACAGGAATAAATTACGCTGTATCAAAATAGAAAAAAATATTTGAAATGGTAGTAATTTTACAATATAAATGCAGCCTTGGTGATAGTTTTGAACACTATATATATATATTATTGTTTTGTATTGTTATTATATATTGTGGGTTTATTTGTTTTTCCTTTGATTTGGACTCTCGGCAGATGCTGTTCACAGCGTGTGATTCTGCCCCCTGGATGAGGCCTTCTCAGCTGGATTACTTGTCACTTGACTTCAACTCTGCCTCCCCCTCACCAGTCCAGAAGGTCAGTGGTGGCCATGAGGTGAAAAAAAAAAGAACGTTTCAGAAATAAATCGCTTATAAGCATCTGAAGCATTCTCTACAAACACATATTTAGTGAGTGTGCATGGGGTTTTAGTGGGCACTGCTATCTGTTGTAGTAATCTTTTCTGTGGCTTTTTTAAACTGAATCTTCAGGCAACGATTACAGTGACTCACCATTTCCTGTCCCAGTGACAGTTGCTTTTTCACCACTCGGCTCTAAACACGACATGGCATACATCTGCCTGCAGGATTGATACAGTTCCACCGTGCTGGTTAGCCTACTGTTTTGAAGGTTTGCTCAAATCACGTTATTGATGTTTTCAGAAACCACTGCTGGCAGACGACTACAGGGTGGATTACGTGCAGGTAGACGAGAAGAAGACACAGGCTTTACAAAGCACCAAGATGGAGTGGAAGGATGTCCGTCAGTCAAAAGCCTAAAGCCTTCCGAAGGGGGAGGAAATAGTCCATTTAAATTATTACTTGGTTCAAAACTTGACTTGTTTTCATCAATACAATTTCAGGTACATGTTGAGTTTTTTACACTGCTGTGAAAGGAGCCAGTACAGAGCTGGATAGGAAACCTTCAGAAATAAAATGGCAGAATATTTAGAAAATTATTCCAGAATAAAAGACCCACGATTCAAGAATAAAGCTGTTTACTTTGTAGTCCTTAAACCAGGAAGTGAATTAGCATTTTAGATTGGGTTTCCTCTGCATTTTATATGGGTTTTTAGAACAGTCTAAGTCTCTTATGCGCATTAAATGCTGCAAAATACAGTAAAAACATGTATATTGTAAAATATTTTAAAATATGATTTATTCCTGTGGTGGCAAAGCAGAATTTTCAGCAGCATTATTCCAATCTAAAGTGTCACATGATCCTTCAGAAATCATTTTAATATGCTGACTTGCTGCTCAAGAAACATTTATTATTATTTTCAATGCTGAAAATGATTATTTTTGTGAAAGCTTTTTTCAGGATTCTTTGATGAAAAGAAAGTTCTGTCACTTTAGAGGAAGTTAATGCATCCTTGCTGATTAAGTTCTTTAAAATAACATAGAAACTTCTAACCACAGACCTTAATTTATTTAACTGACTGAACAGCTCTTTTGAAATTTGTTTCTAAATCTAAATGGATTACGAAATGCTAACAGCTTGAATCTTATCTGAAAACATTGGTGACCAAAGCCTTAAGCTGAATTTACAGAAGTACAGACTTACTTCAGTAATTCTACAGAATATGAAGTTGTTTACCAATTAACACACACTCTGAGAATTTGCTTATCTTAAAGTACAGAGTGACTTTTTGCACTCCCTGGGACATTTACTTTGGAATAATTCCACAAATATACACACTGTTCGTTTTACATCACTGATGTATAAGGCTCAGATGTTACATTGCCTATCTGTGAATTCTGAAAAAATGTTTTCATAGGTGTCATGAAGTCTTTAAGTGGATGTTCTGAATGTTTATGATGCGTACAATCACTTAAGCGTGTCACAGAAAAAGATGATGCCAATAAATGTGTCTCTTGCACTGATTTAAAAACACCCTTGAGACCATGTTTAACATGGACATGTGTGAGTGTCGGACCACTGTAAACCACTGAAACCACACACTGTGATTGGACGCTGAAACAAATCAATGAAGGATGTGAATGTTTTGTAGAAGTGAAATCTGCCTTTTTTTTTTTTTTTTTTTTTTTAAGATTGAATGTTGAGTGAATACTGAATGTTAAATATGTTAGACTACTGTCAAATTATTGACCTAACAGGGTTACGAAGGTCTGTCGACATTTATCAGAATGTATTTTTCCCATCAACCTGGTCCGGTTCACGATTATGAGGCATTACGAATGTATTTCTGTCTTGGGTTGTAGAATTTTAGTGCCATGTCATGCTGTGCTTATGACGCGGTTTTTGTTTTATGGTGTCAGATTTTACCTTTTGCTGTACTGAAAAAGAGCACAAAAATCTCATGGGGAAACTATCACTGTGACATCATCAGTTTCCTGCCAATCCTGATATTCTTCAGTGTATGCTTTATATCTCATGAAGAAATGTAATACGTGAGTGAGAGAGAGAGAGAGATATTTGTGTGTGTGTGTGTGTGTGTGTGTCTGTGTCTGAGATTTAGAGACCTTACTAACCTGTGTAAATGAATGGATGTTTATCCGTCCGCAGGTAAATTATTGTGATGCATATTGAACACAATAAAATCACTTTAAAACAATTCAGCTTAATAAACTGGAAAGAAAAAAACATCAATGACTCTGTTCTTTTTAAATATATCATAAAATAGATATATTGTACCATTGAAAAGAGGTCAATTCGATTTTTTTTGTGTTTTAAATCATCCATGTCACATTATCCTTCAGAAATTATTCTAATATGCTGATTTGGTGGTCAAGAAACATTTTGTAACAACATTATGAATGCTGAAAGCGGTTTTGCTGCTTAATATTTTTGTTGGAGGCAGATGGATAGGAATTACATTATAACATTCTTGCGTCAAAAACAAAATAAAAATTTTACTTACCCCAAATCTTTGAACATTATTGGATATCTATTTTGAATCAGTTTAATACAAATGGAAAAAAAATTTTTTTTCTTCAAATTAACCTATATATATAATTCCTTGGGAATTCATTTTACCCATTTATGTAGTAATTATTTGTAATACCCTCATTCTAACATTTTTTTTTTTAATGTAACCAGCATTACTGTTTAGCAAACATGTAAAATCAAATAAAACCAGACGAAACAAGTATTCAGTTCAACTCTGTTTTCTCCATAATTAAGTTTATTATGAAATAATGATATAATGTTCTTATTTCAATCATATCACCGAATCAAAAATATTAAACTGTTATTTTCCTTTGTAACATAATAATAGTTTCATGTGGCACTTAGTACACACGTGTGACATATTTCTTCCATACTGTCCTCTTACATTTTTTTATGCCCTAAAAAGGTCTTTAACACTCCAGCAGAAGCTCTAAAATATAGAAAGAGGATCAACATGGAAAAAAAGAAAATCACACTATAATAGAATAAATAATGTTTTATAGCAATACTTTAAATATTGTGATTGGACTAAATACTATCCTTTGAAAGTTATCAGACAAAACCCGAATATACCATAAATTAAATTTCGCACAAGTCCCTTTAATTTGGGAAAAAATAAATATATATATATATACTGTATATATAGAGAGAGAACAAAAAAAACAACCAAAAAAAAAAGAAAAGAAAGGAAAAACTGAAACTCTATGTCATGCTAATCCTAGCAGCGATAACCAAATTTCACTGACTCAATTTTCGCCTGAGAAGTCACATGGCGGGGTACCAGCTCATGGGGTTGGCATTCGCACATGCCAATGCACCTGTTCGAGGAAAATTTGGCAACCAGACTATTTTGGCACATTAGACATGAATTGGCACGTCATTACGAGGTTGATCAGCAGGATTAAAGTCGTCCTGGTCCGAGTATCATTCCCTACAAAATGAAGACGGGCTCAGATTATTACTTTTTAGCAACTGATCAGCACTGATGATGGGAGAGAGGAAACAATGATAAAGCCAAGACCGAGAGCTCAGGATAAACAAGGCTCTGACGTAAACGCGCTACAGAGGTCCACTGCTCAGAGCAAAACAGTTCCTCCTTCAGGTTTCTCTGGTCTGTAGTTTTCTCAGGGTACCCAGAAGCTCCACCAAACCAAAACGACTTTAAGCTCGATCGATTGTAGGTTTCTCTGAATGTCAAAGTTGTTTCCGATATCTGCATTGATATTTGCAGATCGTGATCCACTGTTCTTTGAGACCCGTACGAATAGAATCACACAAATAAAAATACCTGCAATGAACCGAATCTCATGCAAAACAAACTAAAGAGTGCAGCAGGTTCCATCCAAGGAGAAATTGTCCAGGAATAAAATAAAATAAAAAAATCAGCTTCAGCTTTGACCAGACTCGAAACTGTCGGAAAAACACGTGATAATGTTGAGTATGAGATCGAGAGATAAAAGAGATTGGGTGAGAGAGAATGCCCCGAAAAGTCACAGTGCACGGAGGAACACCAGGGCGGCGCTAGAGAGAAAGAGTCATTACGGTGGTTTAGTGCTTCAAAAAGTGAAAATTCGCTTTTTGTCGATTTGTGTAGAGAAGAAGAAACCATAGGTGATTTTTCTTCTTCATAATTTAAAACCTCTCTAAAAAGAGAGTGCTGAGGGATAAAATGTGTATATTTTGTGTCTGTGTGTGTATGAATTTCTTTTCTGTGAATTCGAACATGTCGTGTGCAGAATTCAGTGCAGCCAGCCCGGCGAGGTGTCCCCGTAACCCCACTAAAAGAAATACGCCTGGTAAACCCCAGTGAAGCAAGGTCCGTCCTCTCTCCTGTAGTTTGTGTCGTGTCAGTCCTCCTCAAGTCCCACAGATGTATCTTAAGTAGAATAGTGCTTTTCCAAGTAAACAGAGGCCGGTGTATCCAACCCCTGGTAGGTGTGTGTTCTATTTTTTAAAGGGAGCTAACCGACTGAAGTTCTGCCAGAAGGGTGATGTGCTGCGTTTTGGCTCGTATTCATATCCATCCGCCTGCCCGTAGCCGTCAGGGAGGAGGTACTGCCCGGGGTTCATGGGGTCCAAAGGTGGTGGGTACGCTGGGGGGACCGACCGGCCCACACCTGAGAAGGAAAACAAAAAGCCTGATTCATAAACTCGAGGTTTATCTGTGGTAAAAAAAAAAAAAAAAGACTTTTATTTGAATTTTGTGTAGATTTATGCTGTATGAACTGTGTAACATCCACAGGCACCATTTACTACAAATATAATTTGCATTGATTTACTGGTATTTTCTCATTGGGACTTTTTCACCATGGTAACAGCAATACAAAAGACTACAGTATCATTTATTGGAAATGGACATTGTTTTATGCAAAAAATAAAGCTGTCTATGGCAACTAGGTTTGTTAATTGTTTCAACTATGTGATAGCTGGCATATAACAACCCGGTAAAAACTGATAACACAGGCTCATCCGCTATAAGTTGGCTAGAAAGGTATTTGCTGAGCTAATCAAATATTACAACTCAAATCAATATTTTGAGTACAGTTATTTAATTGTCACATGGGTATCGATTCATACAAACGCAGCTGCTGCCATTATGTGACGATTGTTTTTTAAACTGTAATGGATTATAAGATAACAAACTGGTATGATTTTAAAAGTTTAATCGCAAATCATTATCTCTTGTCCCTATAATTACTTGTGTGGCGAAATGCCATGTAATAAGTGGTATGACTGTAGCGTATCTCTTAAATGTCTGTCTAGTTTCTAGTTAAACTGCTTTCTAGTCTTTTATTAAAGACTTTATAAAATATTTCAACTCAAGTCATTTTTCGTGTCTAACTAGGGTGACCACCATCAAACAAACCAAGTGTGGCACGATTACTACGTTTGTGTGGGACAATGTGTTACCAACACTAAAACATAACCTGAAACTGTTATATACAGTTTATAATACAGTTTATATACAGTCTTCTCCCTTTAAATATTTTCAGTCAGTTTAAGGATAATTTAAACACTTTTATATAATTTACTTGAAAGTAATAGAAGAGCAGTTTCATGTGTATCCTTTTATTGTTCAACTGTTAGAGGTAGATATGGGATTTAGAAAGTAATCATTAATAAATAATGCAATACTTTTTCGAGAGTAATTAGTTCAGTAATCTAAATACACTTTTGAAGATGCAATTAGATAGTAATTAATTACTTTTTTAGAGTAGCCTATCCCCACTGAACATAATAATGGTCGGTGTATGAATGAGTGAGTGAATGTGAGGCAAAATGTAAAGCGCTTTGGTAGCCATTGGGTCGGTGAAAGCACTATATAAATGCAGTCCGTTTACCATTTAAAGGCAGTCCATTTAATAAAGGCTTCAAGATTTCGTACCTTTCTGTTTGGTGACTCTCCTAACGGTCAAGGCGGCTTGCCTCTTCTGATAGCCAGAGATTTCAAACCCTAAAGCGACAAAATGACAGACAACATTTAGTGTAAAACTTTAACAGGTTTGTGTGAAGAACAGAACAAAGTTTAAATCACTGTGAGAGTGGTGAACATGTATGGTTATTGTATCGAAAAGGTCAGCCTGAATTTAAGAAAAAGCTAACAGAATACAAATTTGAAACGGCATGAGAATGAATAATGACTAAATGCAAAAGTTCTCACCAATCTTCTCATCTTCCTGGACCATCTTTCTTTCCTCCTGAAACGCCCGAAGCCAACGCATTTTCTCCTCCAGCTTTTTAGGCAAGAACAGATGGATCTCGTCAGTGTCTCTGTTGGCCAGTTTGAAGGCATTCTTCACGCTAACGTTAAAATCGTCATCTCGGCCGTCGATTGCGTCAATGACCTCATATCGATCCATTTCAATTCGGCCCTTATAGTAGAGAATATCACGGCGAATGAGATCCTGTGGAAGGCGGCGAGACTTTATTAGTATGTCTGTACTGACAGTCCAGACAATTTACAAAACAGAATGAAACTAAATTTTACATTAAAATAAATGTACATGTAAACTTCATGTACATATACATACAAGGTGGGATAGGATGTGTGTGGCACCTTTTTATCAGTCGTGTGATCTGTCTCAGTTTTTGTGTTGCTGAACTGTCTGTGTATGTCATATGGTGCGGGAGAGATGTTTTTGCACCTTTGTAGAGAGACTAAAAATGGGCCATGTGCTTTGAGCTTGAGGGTGTTTGGAGGACAGTGAAACAAACGGATTTTACCTTCAGCACGAATCCAAATCACAAACCCTCAGTTGCGCTACACCACCATAATTTGCTTTTCCATGCCTGTCTTGTTCAATTCTGCATCTTCGCTCTCCAAGTGAAAGTTATAGAGTGCAATGTGCTGAAAACATCGTCAGCTGCCTGCTACCTTCCCTCAAAGATTCCTACTCCTCACAAACCAAAAACAGGACTGCAAGAGTCACGCCTGACACTTTCTCTACACGTTATTTCCAGACCCATGTGTCCCAGTTAAAGCAGACTCCTACTTCATCATCATCAATTGAACTTTAGAGTGTTATTTGTGCCTTAATACCCTCTTTCTCTCACCTTCTTGCAGAGGACCATCTGATGATCAAACAGGAAGAAGATTCTGGTTTGGCTGCGCCCGTATGGTTGATATATCCAGGACATCTCCCCCGTGTAGACAAGCTCTGAGCTCCTGTCCAGAATATCCTCACCCTGCACACACACAATAACAAATGAATCACTACATCTGACACCACTGAGACTCTGATGTATTCATGTCTCCAATCAAACATGACCCCTGTGGTGCAGGTTGCACGTCAATAACAAACATCAAACCTGTGCCATAGATGGCAGATTTCATTAGAAACCGCGTAGAAAAACAAATGTTAAATATACTACTTGTCAATGTTTGGAATAATTAACATTAAATGTTTTTGAATGTCTCTGCTCACAAAGGCTGCATTTATTTTTTCACAAATACAGTAAGAACAGCAATATTTTGAAAAATGATTATAATTTAAATTTGAATTGTCAATTTTAATGTTTTAAAAATATAATTTATTCTGTGATGGCAAAGCTGACTTTTCAGCAGCCATTACTCCAGTCTTCGGTGTCACATGATCCTTCAGAAATCATTCTAATATGCTGATATTATATGTTTCTTATTATTATAATATTTTTGGGGAAACTGTAATACACTTAGCTAAGTATGTTGTCCCATACTCAGAATTTGTGCTCTGTGAAATTTCACCCAAGTCCACAGCAGTGAGGATTGAACACACACCTGGAGCAGCCATTGTTGCTGTGGCAACCGGGGAGCAATTGGAGGTTAGGTGCCTTGCTCACCTCAGTTGTGGGTAATAGACCTTTTTCACAAAAACCGGAAATACGTAATCGTTGTGGAAACGGAGTTCCCGTCAACTGTCGACACATTAGAAAAACCTACTCTGGGAGGAGAAAATTGATCAGAGAGTCTTCAAAACTTCGAAAAAATGTAAACTTGTCATGGTCCAGTTGTAAGAAGGTGGAGTGTGTGGAAAGTTATTAATATTTAGGGAGTATTATTTACAATAAACTGCATTTTGATGTGAATACCAGAAAGAAGTCTTTTAGTTTTATTCAACAATTATCCTGAATTTTTTGCACTGCTGTTGCTATAGAACGATCAAAGATGAAGAAAAATTATACAAATATTAATTTATCCCTTGTACACTCGGATTGTTAAATACTCAGAATGGTATATATTAATATTTTAAAGTTATATGTAGCCCACTGTTGTGTGTTCTTATTTATCTTGTTTTATATTGTGGTGTATATTTTTATGTGCTTATTCCGCTGGATACAAATATCTTAATAAAGTTGAACATGAACTAACGTTACTTCAAAAATACACAAAACATAAAAAATAAACAAACAATGACGGCTTATTAGTGAATGGTGACATGAGAAGTACAGAAGATCACAGGATCAATAACATCCCGCCAGATTGCCTGAATCCAGTTCCTTCGAACTTCATCGACAGGGAACTGACGAGGGAAGGAATGAAAACGACAGGTATGGCTGCTTTTGGGAATAACCAAAAAGATCGGTACGCAACAACTCTCACTAGTTGCCTTCGGCGCTATCTGTTATGAATGGAGCGGAAGAAGATTACCACGACAATTGCGTATTTCCGGTCACAAATACGGAAGTTGTGAGAAAGGTCTATGAGAGTAGAAGAGAGAGTTAATTCACTCACTTCACCTTCATTTCCTGAAGGTACTGAGACTCGAACCTGTGACCTTCAGGTTCCAAGTCCGACTCTCTAAACATTAGGCCACAACTACCCCTTGATTGATTTTTTAATTGATCAAAATATTTCTCTTTCAAAAAGTGAAGAAAAACTAATTGTATCATGGTTTCCAGAAAAATATTAAGATGCATACATATATAATAAATAAATAATAAACAACCAAATTTCCATATTTAACTCTACCACTGCTCTCTTTTATATCTTATATACTGCTAATTAACTTGTTCTGAAAAGCCACACACCTCCCAGTCCAGTACAGAGGCCTGCCATTGGGCGATTTTGTCAATGTTCTCGAGCCTTCGTTTGCGTTCGTTGATTTGCTGAGTGACATTTCTCATTACAGCTAGCGCAGCAGCCACATACCGATAATCACTGGGAGAGAAAGGGAAAAGAATGAGCAAAGGAGAAGAGAGAAAAAATGAGGGCTGTCAAAATGATAAGTGGAAAAAAAATGTGTCATTTACAGAGTCATATATTTAGTAGACCCGACCGACCGCCATAATCTGCATGATGCACCTTGAGTTAGCATATCCGTGTTTCTGTGTGTACCTGTGTTCTTGAACTGTGTATTTCAGCAACTCTGCCAGCTGTAGAGGGTATTTGCAGATTTTCTGGACTGGTGTGAGAAGGTAGCCGTCAATGGCGATGTCGATCATCTGCTGGACCAATCGGCACGCTTCAAAGAAGTGCTGGTATCGTGCATCTCGCATAAGACGTGTGATCTCCATGCAGGCGTCGACGTGGTTGTTACAGTATTCCGAGTAGATCCAGAATCCATCTTGCTGTAAATAAAAATATAAAAATGTTAAATAAATCAGTTTTCCCCTTGACCCATTATGTATATGTCAGTGATTTTCTATGTTGGAATACAGACGTGTTCCAAAAAGCAGGGTCCGATCTCACTGAGATGAGGTTCTTCCGTGTTAAACTGTTTCTCCAGGTCTCTGACAAAGCTTAACTGGAATCTGTAAATGTCTTCGATATTTCCAAATATCACTTTCAGCTGATCGTCGTTAAACATGTCTCTCCTCTTTTTACACTGACGGAGATACCCCTGAAACAGAAACACAAATTTACACTAACACTACTGTTCAAAAGTCTGTTATTCTTGGTATTTAATCACAAATACTGTAAAACAGTAATATTGTCAAATATCATTACAATTCAAAATGACTGTTTTCTATTTAAAGGAGTAGTTCGCTTTAAAAAAAAAAAACTTTTCCTGATAATTTACTCACCCCCATGTCATCCAAGATGTCCACGTATTTCTTTCTTCGGTTGAAAAGAAATTAAGGTTTTTGATGAAAACATTCCAGGATTTTCTCCATATAATGGACTTTATTGGGAACCAAACGGTTCAAGGTCCAAATGAGAGTTTCAGTGCATCTTCAAAGGGCTTTTAAATGACACCAGACGATGAATAAGGGTCTAATCTACAGTAGGACCCTTTGAGTCATGACTCGAAAAAAGATTTGTTCATTTTGATGAGTGAGTTTGAACAGGACAGTCACGAACGCTCATCACAGAACACAGCAAGGTGACCATTTGTGCTTATAAAACTTAAACGTTTTTATTTATTTTTTAAATGATCGATCGTTTCGCTAGATAAGACCCTACTGCATTTTCGTTTAAAAACGGAGACCTTTTGCTACGTTTGCACCTCCTGTCCAGACTAAAACGGAAAAACCAAAGACCGAAAACGACAAAGCCCTTTAAAGCTGCACTGAAACTTTCATTTGGACCTTGAACTGTTTGGTTCCCACTGAAGTCCATTATAAGGAGAAAATCCTGGAATGTTTTCATCAAAAACCTTAATTTCTTTTCAAATGAAGAAAAAAAGACGTGGACATCTTGGATGACAAGGGGGTGAGTAAATTATCAGCAAAAGTTTTTTTAAAAGTGAACTACTCCTTTAATACATTTAAAAATAATTTATTTCTGTGATGGCAAAGCTGAATTTTTAGCATCTTTGCTCCAGTCGCCTATGTCACATGATCCTTCAGAAATCATTCTAATATGATTATTTGGTGCTCAATAAACATTTCTTATTTTGTCTCATTAGATTCTCACAAAGGCAAATTATCTGAGCCATGATATCCATGATAACTTTATAGTTGTATACTTTTCCTCAATTGTGTTTATGTATATTTCTCCTCAGGAAATATAGGAGACAGCCAAAGACTGTTACCTCACAGATGTCCTTCAGGTGTTTGATGTAATGTCGTTCTGTGCTCATGATCTCATTGATGACATTGGCCCTCATCTGGTCCCGGTTCTGGGTGGGCTGGCCCAGACACAGGCAGTCGGTGCTGGGGTTCGGACTGGCCTCCGCGTGGCCGTTCTGCACCTCGCTGGAGCTTTCGGCAGCCTCGACCGCTGTGTTTTCCTCCTGATTTACCCATAACTAGAACACACACACACACACACATTACTGTAAGACAGACATGACTTGATCTTCAAGTCCTGTTATCATCAATTAAACTAATCATGATAATTGTGCTCACATTCGATTAGCATTCAGCTCAGAGCATCCAGAGTTAACAGTCGGCATGATTGCTTTCATAGGGTCATTAAAGTGTCTAGATGTTGCTTTAAAAGCTTCAGGGGTTCAAGTTACATTGACATGAAACAAAGAGTCAGATTGCGCCCTCTGGTGGCACCAGTCCAAACTATATTTTACCACATTAGAGGCATTGCAGTAAACACTTTATAAAATTTGTTTTCACCAGGACATAATTAATCTGCATGTGGACCTGTTACACTGCTGCCAAGGAACACACACACAAGCCAAGAGATGAAAAGAGAAGGAGGGCAATACAGATGCACAGTTAGGAGCATGGTGTGTGTTTAAGAGAGAGAGAGAGACAGAGAGAGAGTGTGTGTGTTTGAGAGGATCTGATGTAATTTTATTTGCCCTGATTATGTAACTTATCATTTGCTTTCCCAGGTGAGCCAACTGATGTAGACACAAATGCACGGATACACACAAACTCTCTTCTCTCACACACACAATGAAAACCCATGAATATGCCCACATTTTTATTCCGATCAAATAATATATCTGTTTCTAGTTTTACAAGTTCTACGGAAACCGTTTTAGATTTTGAAGGTGCACATAAGGTGTTTAAAGGGATAAGGACAACTCGAAAATTAATATCCTGTTATCATTTACTCATTGAACTTTTGAACAATATGTAAAATCATGTACACTTATCAGCACAAACGAAAATAATTGCTTACTGTACCTTTAAGAGATTATTTTAGTCCCTTTATTAAAGAAATAGATCTCACAAAAATAAAAATTTGGTTATCATTTACTGACTCTGAAATAGTTCCAAACCTGTATGCCTTTCTTTCTTTTGTGGATCACTAAAGGAGAAGTTCTGAAGGAAGTATTATTCTCTTTTTTCCTTGCATTTGGTAATGAAAGCTGGCTGGAGTGTTCAAGCTTCAAAAAGCACGTCACAAAATCATAAAATTAGCATATGACTTTAATCCAAGTGTTCTGAAGTCATACTGAATAATAGCTTGTGTGACAAACAGACTGATATTTACATTTTCCAAATTGTGAGTTGAACTGTGAATCATACAGACCTGTTTTGTGAACCAGATCAACCGATTCAACTCAAAAGCACCAACCAAATTTCTAAAGAAAGTTTTTACAGTGTTTTTGCAGAAAAATACAACATACAGGTTTGGAACAAATTTTCATTTTAGGTGAACTGTGCCTTTAAGCCATATTCCTTGTGGAAACTGGTTGGTCCCCACAATGTAATTGATTTCAGGTTTTGTTATTCTTGTAGGAACATTTGGATTGCACAGAGAAAGCAAAATCTGATCCACACACACACACACACCGATGACCTGATCTGGAGTCCCAAACACTGGGGGAAAAAAAGACAAAATTAAAAATAGATTTTCATAAATACACAAGCCTGTCACAGATTCTATTCAGCCTGAAACCATGTCCTGCATAACTCCCTCTTTCTCTCACACACACTCTGTTTCTACACAAAGTCACGGATATGATGTCTAATCTCTTGAAGGATGTTTCTCGGATTAAGATCTCATTAAAATCTCAAACTATACTCTTATACCTAGAAATCTCTGCCTCAGCGCAACTTTCCAGTGCTTAGCCTTGCTAGTTGTCTGTCCTCATTCTCATCAAGCGAAAGGCTTAGTTTAGGGATCTTGTTGCCTTGGACACAACTCGTGTATGTGTGTGTGTTGCTACGGCTGTGTGTTTAAAATAATAGAGGAATCAGAAGACCACTGTCGACGCAAATGTTGCACACACACACACACACCTGCCCACAAATACGCAAACATACAAACTTCCATCTTCTCTTTCCTTCCTCTCAGTGTCGTCGTCCAATCTATTTTAGCCTCTCTCACCCTCTCCTCCCAGAGCAATCTGTTTTTTCTTTTTTTGGTGGTGGGGGGAGGGGGTTGTCTGTTCTTCTCTCCTGTCCTCTAATGAAAAGTGACGTCTCATTTTATGCTTCATGACTCAACCTCACTGAACAGTGAAGAGAAACAAGATACTGTGTAAAAGGTGTCAGCATCTTACACCAAAAAACAAACCCTTGCAGGTGATAATAATACAACATTCACCAATCTCATTTACTTGGGTATTCCAATTCTTATATTCACTAATGCATCTCAGATGTACTATTCACAAGTTTGCCTGCCCGTCCAGTCTTAATAGTTAATAGTAAACAAACTTGGTTTGCTGTCCATAGATATGTATACAAACCCATAAAAATACAATGTGAAGGCCGTGAACTGCGAAGGATGCAGCCTATTCGGAGCATGTAGCCTTTGTGGGGTTTCCTAATTGCACAACCAGGTGTTCCCCATTACCGCTCCTGGCGCCAAGCAACGGTGCGAGAGTACACTGCCATCATGATCATTCATTTGATATAATTGAGTAAACAGCTATGGAGACAGAATTGGCTATTGCCTTTTTTTGTTTAATATTTTACTGGACTGGAGGACATTGGAGGATGTTTCGCTGCCGAGTCATGTATTTTCGGCATAGCCAAGACCATGGCCAGAGATGATTTACTGCGTACCAATCAGAGGCTGCGTCCGGAATGGCCGGATTACACTTTAAAACTGTTATTGTTTACTGTTATTGTTACGGTTGTTAACTGTAAACTATTGCGTGTAAACTTGCATAAATAATGTAAAGAAATATGAAAAGAAAACATACATAGGCACATGTCAAATGATTAATCGCATCCAAAATAAAAGTTTGTGTTTACATAATATATATGGGTGCACTGTGGATAATTATTATATATATATATATATATATATATATATATATATATATATATATATATATATATATATACACACATATGCATGTATATTTAAGAAAAAAATATTATTTATATGAAATATTTATATTTAATATAAATTATATAAAAATCTATATACAGTATATGAAAATATTTCTTAGCATGTGTGTGTATTTATATATATATATATATATATATATATATATATATATATAAGTATACACAGTGCACCCACATAATGTAAACTCTTTTATTTTGGATGCGATTAATCACGATTAATCGTTTGACAGCCCTAATGTATACATATCAAAATGTTCACTTATATTGTAGGCTATTGATACGATTTTGTAGGCTAGTCATGTGTTCTTTTTATTATGTACAGAAATGGACCATGGTGAAAATATTTGCACAGGTTTTCAACCCTATTTGAATATAAAACCCAGTTGAATATAAAAAAGTCTAAAGCAAACGTTACTCCCACTCCTCATCAGCAGCTGTCAGTCACAGTTGCTAGGCGACAAGAACAATCCTCCATAGACTAGACCGGTTCGAGTGCTTCAGATGCGCACTTTGATATGGGACGCAGCTGTAGTTAGCAACAATTTGTTAATATTGTGACAATAGACCTACATTTAATTACTTTAATTTTCAAAATAACCAGTGGTGGAATGTAAGGAACTACAGACTATGTTAAGTATTCATGTACAAATGTGAAGTAGCCTACTTTTCCTTCACAGGACAGCAACACTACGCATTGTTTTACATGAAACTACACAAAAGTATATAGTTGAAATGTATCAACCTTGCAAACACTCAGACACCATTACAAAAATAAACAATGTCCAGAGCCATGAATTCTGTTTTATTTACACATTTAAAGTTGAAATAAATTCTCAATCATTCTTTCAAGAAGAGCAAACAACCTGTCCATCCTCTTCCTATTCTCCTCGCCTCTGCAGTCCCATGTCTTCTCTAATCAAGTCCAAAGACTCGTCCTCTCTGTCGCACCTTCTTTGTGATGCTGGTGCTGCTGGCTCATTCTCTTCTTGGGCACCCACTGCTGAACTCGGTGCTGGTCTATCCTCAGAGATAGCGGTTGGTGGAGTGGCTCTGTCCCAACTCCTCATCCATGAGGACAAACCAGGGCCAAGTTTCAGCAGTGAGTTTCCCACTCACACCCTCACCTGTTCCAGGACACTTGCAGTCCTAAGGCAGAGAAAATAAAGCATGCCTGTTAAAAACAACGACACAATACATTTAAACAAAGATCTGTCAAACTATCTTCCTTTATATACAGTATATTTTGTCTTGCATGTGAGTCACCTTCCCCAGCATTTTCTCCAGAATTCTCCTAAAACATATTTCTGGATACTCAAATTTGGTTTAAACCTTTGTAGACATAACTTGTCTATTATTTATATTAAATATATATATATTTTATTATAATACATATATATATATTATAATAGGCTACACAAGTGAGAAAGACTAGTGCACATATTACAAACAGGTCGTTGTCTTACGCTGGTCATTTTCAGACCACAATTGAATAAGTTGAGCTGTCTGCTCCCTGTTCCCTGAAACAATTAACTAATATTAGCACACGTTTTGCCTCAAACCACATGACAAATGAAGCCAGGCAATGGTGACGAATGAGTTAAGATGAATAAGAAAGAAAAACTTGTGGCTTTTAACTTTGGTTTCTCTAGCTATTTGAGTAAATTAAAACATAATACTTAGATATATATGTGAATTTTCTGACCACCACCGAACTTTCAGCCGCCCCCTTTTGGGGGTTGACTTATGGGGTAGGATAGGCCGCTTAGGATCCATTATGTATCCTCTCTTTCACGGGGAAACGAACAGTGCATTTGGTGTCGCTTTTGAATCAGGGAAGCCTTCGTCGCGCCGCGCTGACGCAAGCGGCCTTCGAATAGGGCCTTCGCAGAATTGAATTGCGACAGCCTTCATTGCGCCATGGTGATGCAATCGGCCTTGAAATACGGCCAATCGGCCTTCAAATACGGCCTTTGGAGGATGCAGCCTTCACATTGGGACACAGCTATTAAGTGCTGCCTTGGCAGACACTATACAAATGGCTGAGGCAGGAAGGCATGCTAATACGGGACAGTCCGTCAGTGGTCGTGGGCGGAAACATGAGCAAAAGACAATTTTGCATCCAATGACTCCTCCTGTATGGGTTGTTCCACAGGTGCACGTGCAGTTCCTTGACCAAGCATGAAAACATCATTTAATCCTGTTTTGTAGTCTTGAATTGCATGGTGATCTGATTTCCAAAAGAAAAGTAGAAAAACAATTATTATATATGAAATTATTTACTCTTGTTAATACACAAAACAAAACTTGCATGTTGGAATTAAGTCATTTACTTACCAGAATCAAAATGTGTGCTGTATATCAGTTGCTAGTTGGTATCCAGCCTTCTCGCTTCATTGCTGCAATCCAGGCATCACATCGTTTTTCATAAATCTAAATCTTTTCTAAAGTAGGTTCGTTTCTGGCCAGAGGGAGCATCCAGCTACCGAGCAACATGGACCTAATTTTAGTTTTGATATTTGTAATAGCCGGATTAAATTCAGTGGTGGAATGTAACGAAGTACAAATACTTCGTTACTTTACTTAAGTACATTTTTCACGTATCTTTACTTTACTTAAGTAGAATAAATAGTGCCTACTTTTTACTTTTACTTCGTTACATTTTGCAGCAATTATTATACTTTCTACTCCACTACATTTCTACAACTTCTGTTACATTTTCGTTACATTTCCTGATCAGTTTTTCCCCTGCCAAAACGTAATCTGACCGTCCGTTCGTTGCACGTTTGTCTCACCAGTGACGTTTGGTTGCCATAGATACAGTATATCAACCCGGTCACACTAAATGCGTCTCACACGCAGTGTGTTTATCATGCAACTCATACGCGAAAATTTGTTTTTACGTGCATAGGAAACACACCGTGTGTAATATATGTTTGGTTTGGTTAGGATTATGGCAAGCCAAGAGGTTCAGAATTACACCATAAATGAATCGCGTTTACTGCCAATAGTAAGGATAAGCATGATATTGCCTAATTGCAAGCTTGTTTCAGAAATGGTGACATTTTTTTCCATCATTATTGAACATCATTATAGGAGTAGGCTATTAGGTTGAATGAGTTAGAATTAAATGTTTTATTAATCATTAGAAAATAGACATTAAGATAATAAATTGTTATGCAAGTACTTTTACTTTTAATACTTAAAGTACATTTAAAATAAAGTACTTTTTACTTTTTACTTAAGTATGGTTGTCATTGTGTTACTTCTACTTTTACTAAAGTAAATATTTATCTGGGTATTTGTACTTTTACTTAAGTACTGAGATTCAGTACTTCCTCCACCACTGATTAAATTAATGATTGCATCACGCGCCTCCCGTCGATGTTTTGAATGCACTCAACAACTAACCGGAAGCGCCCAAGGAACAAAGACTTCACTTCCTTAAACTGACGAATAGCCGTTGAAATTGTCTATATGTAGAATTCAGAAACTTTTGTTAGTAGCAACACCGGTGGCCATTAAGTGAACTGCAGCCAGCATGCATTAAACGTAAAGTAAAAGAGACGTGATTCAAGGCCCTGATATAAACACAGTAAAGTTCTTTTTCGTTCGTCGCTTAGAACATACAACAAAAATGACAGCGGTTGAGAAAGTATCCAATCATAGTGATTTGGATATTTGCACCAGCTCTGCGATTCACCAGCATCTTGCCGACAGATGTGGTAATTAAAATTACAATGTGATGATAGTTTGATTTTTATTATTATGATAGATGATATTAATTTGGTTATGTAAGGCTATAGTTTGAATTAATCCCTTTTCATCAGGTTCTCAGGTTTTCAGGAGCGCGTAAATATCTCGTCCTTTGGATTTTCCCAGAAAAAACACCCAAAGTCAGTTTTTTTTTTAAAGCTGTTCACACATTGGCAATAATACAAAAGCGATTAATACATGAACATTTTTACATATACTCCCTTTAAAGGTGAAGTGTGTAGGTTTTGTGCTACTAGCAACAAATGGGTAAGTCCTGCCAACAATTCATGTTATTGATTGAGCATTAAGCTTACATGTCGGACTGTTCAAAAGAAAAGAAAAAAAGAATTGTGAATGCCACAAATGCATTCCTCAGATTTGAGATGTGTTTCTTTTTACATATGTAACTTTCAGCTCCACTGTACGCTGCTGATTCTCGTATGCAGGCACAGTTTGTGTTGTGCGTGCGGACTGTGAATAAACAGTGAGCAATGATTTCTGATGACACGAGAGCTTCAGGTCTCAGCAGGAGATAGACGCCAAACCTGCAGGCCAGCGCCACCAACTGGTGTGACATAATGCTTTCAGACTCTACCCCATCTATCTCTCTCACACTCATTCTCTTCCTGTCTATTTCTCCTTGTGCTTTCTCAGTGTTGCATAAGAGATACCCAAAGGTTCAGAATAAAGACATGCTGTACAGATTGATATAGTGTGTGTGTGTATGTATCTGTCTGTGTAGACACAGGTGATATTCTCTGTACAGCGAAGAGATTTTCTCACACCTGTCATGCCCGAGAGTGGCTTACACAACTTGCCATCTGCATAAGTGTGTTTTTGGGGAGGAAGGGGGGATAGATGACTGTTAGAAAAGAGAGGAAAGAGAAAAAGAAAAAGGGGGAACTGAGAAATGCACTTAGGAAGCTCTATGTATGTAGCCAAAGTTACGACCAAGTTACATAAAAGTCCCATTAAAGAACCCTCCACCTTTACGAACACACTCCTCTCTCGTAAGCACTTGTACACCTCCTTTTATCCCTTCACCTGTGATCCTCACTAAAAGGGTTTATCTTCATATTTCAGTACTAAGCTTGGGTTTTCTCAGAAAGCAAACCAATAGATCACACACAAGCAAAAAGTTTGAGCTTATGGCCACAACTGCAGTGGACTCACAATCCAGATGCTTCATCAACAATATGATAGGGGTTTTAAACACTCAATAGCATCCATTATGAAAGAATGTAAAAAATAAAACCTGACTTGCATAAAATGGCATTAAAATTATTACTGTTAAAATCATAAACAATTTTTTTTAAGTTTTATTTTGAGGGTCCTTGTTGTATGCTGCCTGGAGGCAGCAATTTCGCATTGTAAAGAAACTGGCTGATGTCACGATTCTAAAAACAAAATCTAATACAGTTGGCTCCTAAATTCACAAGAAAAATGTATTTAAATGTTGTTATATAAAATGTATAAATATATTAAATCTAAATTAATAACTACAAATAAATGTAATATATATTTAACATAAATATACATGATTCTCCATGTACTGTTCAAAAGTTTGGGGCTTTTTTAAATGTTTTTGAAAGAAGTCTCTTATACTCACCAAGGCTTTATTTATTTGATCAATTAAAAACAGTAATATTGTGAAATAATGTTATAAATTTGAATATATTGTAAAATGTAATTCATTCCTGTGATGCAAAGCTTAGATGAACCTTCAGAAATATCATATAATATGCTGATTTGGTTCTATAGAATCATTTTTTTATTGTTAAAATAATAATAATAATAATAATGATATTTATTTGTAAACGTTACCAAAGCATTAACAAAAAGCTTCATATAATTACAAAGTTATAGCCTATTTCCACACAATAGCCCTTTCTGCCGAAATAATTAAACATACATAAACATATTAATATAACAATAAAAGTAATAATTTTAATTATAAATATATACAAATATAAATAGGTAAATAATCTTTAGTATAATGTGCATGTTAACAAATGAACATAATATCCTTGTAGGAGCAATTCTTATTATAATCAATATTAAAAAAAAAAAATCTTAATGAACCCAGACTTTTGAATGATAGTGTATTTAATCTTCATATGTAATCATTTATAATATGAAATGTAGATTTAAAAGATAACACGTACTCATATGTAAAAGGTAATTTAAGTTAATTCATGAAAATGCAGTGGAAGAAATTGCATTCATGTCCATTTTATTGCCATCTGTGCTTGCAATATGAAGAGAATGGATTTGTTACTAAGAGGGAATGTCCCGCAATAGAGGGTTAATCTTTAGTTATGGGCAAGGACATCACCCCCCGGAAAGCTAGCAGCGAATCTGCATGTATATGCATATTATCAAGCATGTCTGTGCTAGAACACCATTAATATTTCATTTTTACTGTGCAGCATGTTCATATTTGAAGGCTTCTTTAGTTTTATCCATAACATTTCAATACATTTTGCTCATGATATTAGATCTGGGTTTTATAGTATCACTGGCAAACTAACGCTCTTTTGAGTCTTCAGTGACAACAGGCTTTTCTACAAAAGGTTGGAAGGGTTCATGCATAAGCTTGGCTCACTATGGAGAGAGAAAAGTTGGTGTTTGAACTGGGACACCAATAAAGGCCAATTGACACTAATGATAGACAAACGCGGACAACACCAGATTACACTACGTCACTTCTCAGACATTCGGCGAAACAAACACCGACCAACAGCAACAGTCTTCTGCCATTGGTCAGAGCCTGTCGGTGCATTGTAAAACCCCTGACACACTTAAAGCACTGGTTGGAGGTGGAGAAGAGAACCTGAAAGAATAGCCGAAGGGCTTAAATAATTGGTGTTGTGATTGAGGGTTTATTGTTTAAACTTCTGTTTGAAAATCTATTTTTGAGTTTTCCTTCTCTCTAGCTCTCTTTATGTATACAAATGTGATTAAACAGATCTTTAACAGTCAAAGGCCCTATTTACACCTGGTATTAAGATGCATTTTGGTCGATCGGATTCAGACCACAAGTAGACGAGGGAGACACATTCCCATTTAGTGCTTTAATCGTCTCTTGTCCACTTTTGACCACTTCTGTCGTGATTTCTTCGAGGGGGTGGTCTATGGGTAAATGTATGGGCTTTTTCAGATCATTCGATCTAATGGATGAAATAAACTCACGTAATTTTCATATGAACATTCCCGGAGTCGGTGGAAAAACATACGGAGACCAGCAGCTTTTGTTTCTGCCTTGACAGCCGCAAGACAACGCCGAGCGCAGTGAGTGGTATGTTTTTCGTCTTCAAACCAAACTTGGGTCTTCAGCTGACAAAGTTTAAATCCCGTCTGGCTAGCGCTTCCCATGTTTACGCATTAGGTCAGTAGGGGGTCTTTTCGGCGGTTCGATTGCATTCGACCACATGACTCTGGAAGTGGTCGAAAGTGGACAAGCTCAAAACGTTTTAGACCCCGTTTACACCTGTATTTAGCGTCGTCCTCTTGTGCTCCGATTGGCCAAAACGCATCTTAATACGAGGTGTAAACAGGATCAGAGAGGCTCAATTTAAGACCAACATCTGTTCAAGTCACAGTAAAATAGAAAGAAACAAGATGTCACCAAATACTGTCAGAAAAGATGGAAATATTGATAGTTGTCATCGTTAAATGTTATAATTGAGTGAGAACTACATTAACAAAATCTTTTTCCTATTTCAGTATTTTCTGACAGACCCAGACTGTCACCGGCATGAAGATAAGTTACCATGGAAGCGAGGCGCAGCGACTGTGGCGGAAACAAAACGTTGGAACACAGCGACAGCATGTGAGCAGTAAGCGATGGGATGCATTCAACGGTCAAACGGTAAGCAGTGGTTTTGAAAAAACGCACCTTAGCCGTGGCGTTTGTGAGGCGTGATGCAGCGACAGGGTTGATATAAAAAAGCTGTTTGGTTTGAGGGGGGTGGGACTCCACCTTAGAGAAACAACAACAGCAACACAAACAAGAGTTTGGGTTCAAGATGAAGAATGCGACCTCTTCTGACTGATTATCTGAAAATGTGTCAACTAAATATCTGCAGGTTTATTCTATTGCTCATTTCTCGAACAGGCCTGAATGTTGCATCTCTTTTAAACAGCTTTACCTGACTGCTATTCAGTTAGAAACAATATTGGATATGAAAACAGCTGGGTTAAACAGATGTGGTTCTGCAGGTGTGTATTAGACAGGTATTTGTTAGACAGGTGGGCATCAGACAGCTATATGTCAGACAGGAAAGGGTTAAAAATCTGAAAAAAAAAGTGTTAAAACTCACCCTGACGAAGCTGGCAGGAAACCAGCCCTCCTCCTCGTCGATTTGACCCCACCACCAGTCCTTATTCGAGGCATCCAACACCTTGATGACATCACCTGCCTTGAAGGCCAGCTCCCGGTCAGCCATGGTCACATGGTCCCATACTGCCTCGGCATTCACTACAGAGCCCCCGCTGACCAACTACAGAAAAATAGAAAGAGAGGCGCAGGATAAGCCACAGGAAGACAACAGTTACATAACATCAGAAACATTCTGGATTAACATCAAACAGTCACATGCTGGCTTCCACTCCACAGTCAGCGCTCTGGAAACAAAAATGACAGGGGTGTTGAGCTATAACACCGCATCTCATTTGGGTTTGCCCTGTTTGTCTAACTGCTTTGGCTCCGTTTTGAAACAAGCAACTTGCTTGTATTAGACACAACACCCCTATTCTCGGTATTTTCAGTTGAAGTTGAAGGCCTTATTAGTAGTTTTCGAAAAAGTCTTAACATACACGAAACTGCAAGTGCAATTGTCACAACTGGAACATCAGAACCATTGTGTGTCTGAAAAATATGGTTACTCACTCAAAACATTTCATTCATGCTTCAAAACCTATTTATTCTGTCAATAATAAAGTACTGTGCAAAAATCTTTAGGCACATTAGTATTTTCACACCCCCAAAAATGGTTTTAAGACAGTTATTTGTATCTTTTGCTGTAGTGTGTCAGTAGGAAATATTCATTTACATTTCCAAATGTTCCTTCTGCCATTAATTATAATAATCCAGTGATATTTTTGTATGGACAAGGAGTGACAAGAGTCATCATCGAGTCTGTCAGGGATTATACGAAGAAACCGAAAAAACTTAGATGGACTAAATCCAAAATAACTGCGGCATCTGCTCCAAGACGCTGGAAGAAACTGACCTGCAGTACTGTGAAAGGTTTTAGGCACTTGTGTAAAATGCTGTAAAGTGAGGATACTTTCAAAACTAATGTCATAAATAAATTAACTTCTATCAATTAAATCAAATCATGAAGACTTTGACAATTGCACTGAGAATCAACTCATCAGTTTTGATCAACAAGTCATGTGCATCTAGTCATTTTGCAAATTGTAGACAATTATACTTATTCTTTTGCACACATGTGCCAAAACACATGCAATTTGCTTAAATCAATAAGAAATTTAAATCTGATGTGAAATAGAAACTGATTGTTCAGAGATCTGAACTTCTTGTTTTTGTGCCGAATTGTGCCGAAGTGATTGAGGAAAAACTATAAAAAATAAAAAAATAAAATTGAATGATTTTGAAATCAATGAGGATGCATTTGTTTGATCAAATATACAGTCAAAACAGTAATATTGTGATTTGGAAAATATTGTTAATCTAATATGCCGATTTGGTGCTCGGAAAACATTATTTATAATCAAACCATGATAAATTTTCTTAGGATTCTTTGATGAATGGGTATTAAAAAAAAAAAGCATTTATTTAAAATAGAAATTTTTGTAACATTAGAAATGTCTTTGCTGTCACTTTTGATTTAATGCATCATTGCAGAATAAAAGTATATGTATATTATTTAAATTATACAATTATTATATTTTAAAAATAACTTTTGAACTATAGTGTGTAACAAAAGACTCAAAACAAGTGCATCCATTTTCCTTCCACTGTCGCACAATTCTGCTTCTAGGCAACAAACATATTTATGCAAATCCTCATTATTCATAATTATTATGACACAAATAATATATAAATAAAATATAAACTACCCTGTTATTTGATGGGGGGCGAAAAGCATTTCTGAGGTCAGTTCTCTTGAACAAGAGTAAAAAAAACACAAAGCATATGTCATACATCCATAACATGTCAGACAACTAGTTATCTACTATTTCATTCAAATAGCACACCTCAATCAAACTCACTCAACATTCAGTTATGACTGTACATTTATTAAGAAATTCTTTTAAGACAACAAGCCAGTTCTTGGGATTGCCTATAAAAAGCTATGAAAGTGCAGCTTCTAGTCCTCTATCATAAATGCGATTGGCTGTATTAACTGTAAGGTAGGGCTACACCTCCCAAATTAAGAAGTATGAATTCATTTTTCTCCCATGTACTGTATTTCTGTATCATAACCAAACTGTGTACGAATGTAACTGGCTCTCACGGTTCTTTTGTGTTCATATAGGAAGGAAGTTGCAATGTACAAGGTCACAGAGCTATACAGAAGCTATGCCTGAGTAACCATGGCTTCCATGCTTGAGTAAAGACGAGATGCGTTATAGTATTGCTTCCTGCTGACTTTCACATATACAGGCCCATGACAGCGACTTGAGATGATGGCAGGGTAATTCTCTACACAGAAACACTCATACATAATCAGCTCCAAGATTTCACCCCCACAACTCCAGGCTGTTTTCCTCTCTCTCTCTCTCCCTCTCTCTCTCTCTCAGAGGCAGCCAGGCTGTAAAGAAAATTCTCTTTTTTGCGCATTTAAAAAGAAACAAATGTTATGTTGTCAGCAGAAATAGTAAAATCTGTTTGATTTGTATATAGCAACTGAATTTGATACACATCACGGCAGTTGTTCTCAGTGTCACAACACACTGTGGGTAAATGCGAGAGTTCTCTGCTGATCTGATATCTAAACTGAAAATCTGTTGTTCATGTGTACAGGGCACTGAATTACCAAACACACACACACACACACCTCTACAGATACACGCAGCCTTTAAGGGTTTGAATTATCCCTCCATCAGTATTCCTTTTATCTACTGTACAGAATCTTTTCTAGAGGTGATATGTATCTGTGTGCGTTTAAATGCATTACTTGTGTCCTGTACATGTTTCTTATTGGCTTTGGTGACTGTATCTGTATAGCATGCTCCACAGCTTTGTGTACAGGCCAAGAAATGTGGCAACAAGTGACCGCGTATGAATCACTCAATTATTCATTCAACCAATTTGTTCAAAAACGCTGCTTCATTCAGGAACGAAACAGATACTGTCAAGGTGAGTGAAGTGAATCATTGAATTATTCACTCAACAGATTTACTAATCTGATTCATTCAACTGTGTTGCTAGGTGATGCTCTGCTGTTGTTAATTCCGCTGTCATTTGCAGTGTTGCCAACTTAGCGCCTTCGTCGTTATTTTTTAGTGACTTTTCAGATTCAATTAGCGACATTTTTTTCAAAAAAGCGACAATTTTAGAGACTTTTTGGACAAACCTCAGTAACCTCCAAATATGTCTAGTATTGTCCTATGAGCGCGAGGTCTTGCTTTCGACCTGTCGTCACTCTCTCCAGCAGCGTCTCCCAGTTCAGTGAATGGCTGAGAGGAGTGCACGGCTGCTGACTGACACGAATGAGCAGTGTATCTCCGCGGACTTATCACTTATCTGCTTTTCTTTAAAGGGTAACTAAACCCCTGGTCAGAGCCTGACTCCACCCACTGGCAATATTTGAAAAATGCTGAAAAAGTGGCCAGACCCCAGCGGAGATGGAGGGGATGAAATAGAGGCTAAAACACTCTATCCTGATCGTTTTCAATACTCGCAATTCCAACTCCTGACTCGCTGCAGTGGTTTAGACGAAAACAAGCTGTTTTTATACTGCCAAGGGCGTAGCTCGTGCCAAGAGCGTGGTGACCTGAAACGTGCGTACGTCACAAAGAACCGCTAACATCCAATAGGAAAATTCAACTGCAGTTGCCACTGTTCAACCTGAAGAAGGCAGCACTAAGACGTTTTTACACCATATATTGTCGAAATAAAACACTTTATACACAAATGTTAAAAAAGTTACTTGAATCAATGACTGGAATTAATAAAGATCCATACTTATCATTAAGTAAAAAAAATGGTTTAGGGTTTAGTTACTCTTTAAAGAATTTAGTTTGACCATTTTCATTTTATTTCTTTTCTTGTGCTTATTACTTGTAACACTCATTATCACAGAGCTTAGTTCATCCGGTTCCCTAACTCTTTCAATTCAGATAATGTTCCACATATAATAGGCCTATAAAAAATGTAATCATTAATATTATAGCTACTCATTCTATTGTCTGACCAAAAAAAAAAAACATGAAACCAGCTTTATTTGACATTCGGCTATATTATATTAAATTGAGCATTAATTTAGAGAGAAAACGCACTAGGCTGACAGAACGCAAGTACGGCGCAATGACGTCGTTAATATGCTAATTGACGTCAACTAGAGACAATTACAGACATTTAGGGAAGGCCTTAGCTACTTTCCTTTGAAAATAGTTTTCAATAGTTGAAAACTATTTTCATTGGCTGAGTAAAAACAGACAAAGCTACTGGCTAAATTGAGTCTAAAATATACTTCTTATAATTTCAAGTCACACTTCAGTTTGATAATTTGTTCCTTGATTAAACTTTTGATTAAAAGGCATTTAAAACATTAATTTCCACATTCCATTTTACAAAAATACATTTAAAACTCTTGACTGAACAGGTTAACATGTTTTAACCTAAAAAAATGCTCTGTTTTATATGTTTGTGATGGCCAGTATTTAAGCCACACAATTTGGTGATAAATAAAAGGACATTACTATTGTTTGGTTTAAGATCTTTATTTGTCATTGTATTGAGTCAGTGTACGGGCTTAGTTATTTGACTTAAGATTAAAACAAAACCCGCTAAAATTCATTTTTGGCTAAAATGTGATCTATAAAAACATAGCTTAAACGTTTCATTTTGTAATGAAGATGACTTCAAATGTTTAGTACCTGTTGTGTTGTGGCATGGCCCAGCCTGGTGACAAAGAGATTCAAACAGGAAGTTGATCTGTTTTATGGGAATACTAAAGGAAATTAAACCGTACCAACTCTGATGTATTAGAGGGGACATAGGAAAATGTGATGTCTTGATCAATGTGATGTTTGTTTAATATGATTCTTTTGCATTAACTATAATTTATCCTTGGCTCTAAATTTAGTTAAATGTATTGTTTTGATTCCAGGGTTTGGGTTGTTATTGTTGTGAAATTTTGTATGGCAATGTTTCCCCCTTCTTTGGTTTCATGGTGATGGCCACCTCTTATAAATTCAGTGTATGTTTGTTTAGAGGGGTTGTTACTTAATGTACTCTGGGAAAGGTTGTGTTGAATTTTGTCCTCTGTCAGTTTGAGAGGCTCAAGCCCAACTATGTCCAATTTGAACACTGGCTTTTTCGTGTGATGTAACCTGAATGGAACATAATTTTTGGACTTTCTTGTTTTTAACTGTTACAAATTTTTTCACCTTTTTCCTCTCAAATGAGGCTTGATCACTTTTTATCTTGTGTAAGCAAGATTTAATAAACATCACAAGTGAAGACTACTTTGCTCCCTGGTTTGTGGCAATGGACTATTTTTTTTGAGATGTGATTTGCCAAAGCACATGGCAGATCCATCACAATGTTTAAACTCTAATTCAAGTCATAAACCTTTTCTTCCAATGCTTTTATTATAATCTCACTCGTCAGTTCTTGGATCATTATAATGAGTTGTTCAGAATGTTTTACCGATTAATCACTAATGTCAGGAAAATGAATGAGTTAGATCTATTGAGTTAAAGCAAAATATTAATTTGAGAAACATCTCTCAGTGCAGTCTCAATAATGTTGCAACATGTTTCTTTCTTCTTTCTCTCTCTCTAAAGGGAACAGTAGGCAGTAGGATTATGCAAATCAGTCAGAAAAACTGCAGTGGAAAAGCTGTGTTCCTGTCCCAGCCAGCATCAGATCACACTAGAACAGAAAAAGAGAACAGCTGATGAGGATCACAACCCTTAAACATCCCAATTCATCCACAGCTTATTCTCACGTAAGATATTATTATGTGGCACTGCGTGTATCAGAGCTGTAAAGCAAGCTATCAACCACCACACAGTGAAATATTACACCGCACACATGATAAAATGATGCAACAGCCCCTGAGATTATCAGATTGGATGGTGATGAATTTAGCGGGATTAAACAGTGTCTCTAAGAGCCAAACAGAGGCAATCTGTTCATAAACAGTGAGAATACAGCAGTACAGTAACACTAGCATTATAGGGCCTTGACTTTGTGTGTGTGTGTGTGTGTTATCTGTCCACTCTTCATTCTTCCTGCCTTTATTCCTGCATGAATGAACTGTACTCAGGAACATTCTTCCTCTTTCTCTCTCGCTGTCTTGCTCAGTCTCTGTGTAAATAAATGCCTTGGTGCACACATCTACAACAATGCATCTTCAGCAAAACAGCCAGACCTCACACCCATTAAATAGATTGTGGGTCACGGGTTAATTGAATCTATTAAACTTTTGACCGAAAACACTGAGCTTTCCCTACAACTGACAACTCGCAAGAGATGAGTTCGGTCTTCACAGCATGAAATGGTGTGTTCTGGTCTGGGATCAAAAGTAAATTGAGATTGCCTTTTGAATTACAATCCATGTTCTTGAATTTGAACTGGAAGATAACTCCATTCCCAGAATACCTGTGTTGAATATCTTTGAGGAAGTTGCAATTAAAAAAAAAAAATCCTCGTCCTGTCATTCGAAGTCAAATATTAATTAAACTTTCTGTGAGGTGCAGCCATTTCGTCAGTTCTGGCTATTCATCAGCCTCATTTGAATCTAGACAGATCCAGGTCTCAAATCACTTTTGTTACAGCTTTCATTTTTAATGATTCACTAGGAAGTAGAGCTCTGCACAGATGTCAGCACGCTCTGTGCTCTAAGAAAGCTGCGTTTCTTTTGGACAAACAGCATAACAGAGGCCTAAAAACAATCAGGGGGGTGTATATCTCAACATCTGGCATTCCAGCTGCCGAAGGAAACAGCTGCTGTATCCAGGTCCAGCATCCAGGTTCCCTTCAATGAAATAAAGAGCTTTGGGTGTCTAAACAGAACAGGAAGTGCCTCAGCATCATCATTGCTGCACTACAGACAGAACAGACCTATAACTCAAAGGAATATAGCATGGCATCCTTCTAGCATGGCTGCCTCAACATAGACACACACGCACACACACACCTGACTTGGGAGGACAATTATGTAATCGGAGTACAGTGGGCTAGGAGTCTAGGAGGGAGAACTGGAGAAAGCACGTGGAGAGAGAGGGGAAAAGAGCGGAAGAGAGAGAGATTGCATTAAAATAGACTGCTACGCTACGGATACACACACATACGTCCTTTAGTTTTTTTAAAATATCTCGCAGAGAAACTAAACGTGCAGAGGGCGAACGAAGTAACATTACGAACCGAATGTTTTAAGGAATCATTCGACTCTTGAGCTGCTTAGCCGTGTGATGCTGCTTAAGCCTGTTATTCCCTCCACGTTCTGATATGAATCATCCTCATAAAACATTTTGCACTTTTCTTGAGGTCTAAATATAGATTATAAATGCTTTAAACCCATGCAGCACTGCCTGCCCACACGGTTCCTAAAACAAACACAAGCGGAGAAAATGCACAAAAGCCTTTCAGCCATGAAAGATGCAAAAGATACGTGTGTGATACAGCTCACATGAAGCCGTTGTGTGTGCGAGTGTGTGTGTAGGTGGGTGGGTGGATTCCCAGCCCACGCTCCCAGTGCAGATGTTTCTAAATCTGGCCATTCTCTTGGTTTTCCCACTCTTTCGCGCACTTACGTAGTCATATTTTTGGATGCACATGCCTCTCCATGTGAATGTCGTGCACCGGCTCAGTGAAACTTCCAAGTCGCTGATTTGAAAGGTCAGAACGCACCCTTATACTGTGCACCATGAGATCAGAACCTCCAAACTAGCTAAAGAACCTCCATACTCGTTCTGCAATCACCATTTACGTAAGCGTTTCGGAGCTGAATCCAGTGCATTTTAAGATGGCTACAGAGGACAGGATTAGAGGCTGCTGGCATCTAGAGAGTAGGATGTATTCGTTCTGTTTTAACGAATACGCCAACATGCGCAAGATTTTCCACTAAAAGACTGCATCAGTCTCCAGGGCATATAAAGCAAACTATAATACGTCAATTGCAACATTAAGACGAAGTCACTTGCTTGCACTGGCAGTACTCTTCCCAGATTCCCTTTCACTACTAACAGGTACATCAGATCTGTTGGGAGAGAAGGACTGTGCATGCTAATGCAAAAGGGAAATATCCTGCTATAGCCTGGCAATACAGAATGACTTCCCACACCAGTGCTGACTGATTGATGTCTCAATGCATAATTCGCCTTTTTTTTGAACAACCTCTTTACATGTGACAATATGTTTCCACGTCTGGTGTTTCTATTTTTATTTACAAGGAATATGACTTATAATATGTTTGGTGTGTTAATAGCTTGTACTTTGCTTAAAGGAAAACAGAGCAGACAGAGACATTGGTGCAAAACCTTCTTTTCCTTCATTAAAGGCTTTTTTTTAAAAAAACTAAAGATGTTTAGAGGTATGTACTGTGGCTTTCAGCGTCCAACAAAGGAGTTTGATGCAGCATGCCGTGAGTGAAGTTATCAGGAGCAATATTGTTTCTCCGTAGAGACAGTGAGTCAACGGTTTCAGCACTTCAGTGGGATGCATCCGAACCAATATGCTCCAACGCACAACTAAACCCCAGGTCTGCAAAAATGTGCTTGCAGCGTGAACACACGAAACACTAAGACTGACAGTTTGAGCAACATGAGTTCAAGGGAATGATTCAGCTGATTCATCTTTTAGCTGATGGCAGTGATTCCGTAATCATCTTTAATGAGAATATGCCTGTCTGTCCTCTAGAAGGGGCCAGGTTAAGGATAAGCATGTTGGAACACCATCGGTTTAACCAACTAGAAATGGTGAAATCCCTATCATGCATGACCATCGCATTCTGAGGTGAAAGAGGAAACGGTTAGATCAAGAAACCCCAAAAATGTAGCTATTGCATTTATATTTATAATTTGACCTGAATTAGCTCTCTTGATTCATTTTATATATAGCCTAAGATCCAAACTAGAGTTTTGTCTAGTATCATGTCTGATCAGAAGAGGAGGGATGTAGCACTTTCCAACTTTTAATGGACCAACAAAGATCACACAACTTGGGACAGTATACAAGCCAGATTTGTGACAATTATATGCACAGTTTTTAAGCCTGTGATTTGTGTATATTTGTTTAAAACTAAAATGTTTTTATGATTCCATTTAGAATTAAAATACATGGCACAATAATTATTTTGAACAAGCACATTTGATTATCACCAAAAAAAGCTAAAATGTAAGTGTATTTTACGTAGTGGGACAAATTGTACTAAAAACACTGAGTTACAGGATTCATCATAACACTCCCCTACTATAGTTAACCATATTAATTTCCCTGCATAAAAAGTGTGATAAATCTGATTGAACAAACCATGCAAAGGAATGTCAAACGTTTAAATACAACTTTATAGCCTAAACCCTGGATGAATGGGGCGTGCAGTGAGACTTGGCCTCATAGATGGGTGGAATTGTATGGATGCATGTCTTATCTCATAATAAGTCCAAACACATAACTAGCCTACTCTTCCCGCTTTCTCTATTGCTAATACATGTAGCCAGCTTGATTATAGATCAATATATCTTTATTGGGTTCTCAATAAAACTACTTAACTAACGTTATAGAGAAACCAAAGACAATAGTATGTTGCACAAGAAATGAAAGATGTGAGAGGCAGAATGAGCACTCTGGACATGGTCGTCAGGCACCTGTGTGATCAGTGCGATCGGCGCACGGGCACACCTCAGTATTTCCCCACAAGGAATTTTGCCAGAGCTCCACAACACCTACAGCCTCAAACGAAACGTCGGCCTCCGCCGCAACCCTTCGCGGCTTTTACGTTTTTTTTATCCTCTCGAACGCTTGACAGAGACCAGATTCGCGTCATCTCCGGCCTAGCGCACAAGTCTCGTCGTTTGACACGGATAAACTGCGCACCGCCGATCGTATCTGTAAAAATAAATGAAGCGGACGCACGCGTTTGTGCGTGCGCGCGCCCCGGCACTTGACTACACAGAACGCCGGTCGCTCATAATCAATAAACGAGAAAACTCGCATCAGAATCACGCACGATGAAGAAAACCAAACGGATTTGGCGCACGCACACGCGTCGCGCTTAAATTAAAGGTGAGCAGCTCCTAACGGACACCGTGACACATTTAGGAGAGCACAAAATACACCAACGTCATTGACATGCCCGAGGCTGCGCTGAGGAGCTGGGTATCCCCCTCTGTCGCGAGCTCGCTCCATCTCTCCCGTTTCCATAGCACTGGAACGGTGAGAGTCTCTCCGCGCGGGCGGGCGGACGGACGGACAGCGGCGCGAGGGGGAGCGTCCATTAGCTCGCAGCCTCCCTGGTGAATAAAATGAAAAGGAAAAAATACTGCACGGTGCCGAAATGTCATTCTCGCGCTTTCGCGACCTCTACTCAGCTCATGTATATCCACCATCGCCAAAAATATCCCCCTCCTCCCTGCCTCCCTCCACCACCAAACCACCTTCTATTTTTCTAGCCGTTAACAGAGACCGTCGGTAAGCCAGAAGAATGGCGCTCACGGGAGCATCACAGTCAGCCTCACCTTCATCATCCTCAGGGTCAGTCCCGGTCCTGGATCAGTGTCCTTTCCGCAGGTTCGAGCCCCCGACGCCAGCTGCAACCCTGTATCCGCGCCCCCGTGAGCAACGCGCGGTGTATTGAAGAGAAACGCACGTCCGGTTAGACACTGTTCCTTTCTCACGGCGAGGTGGGAGTCTTCGTCTCTCTCTCTCTCTCTCTCTCTCTCTCTCTCTCTCTCTCTCTCTCTCTCTCTCTCTCTCTCTCTCTCTCTCTCTCTCTCTCTCTAGCTGGGCGGCGCTTGTGCACACTGAACACATACACATACACTTACTGAGGAGCCAACCATCAGTCAAAATAAGGGGTGCTTCACTTTGATATTGAGGAGACTACAAACATTACATAATTAAAAAACATATCTCTATATATATGATATTGGTTAGCCTATCTTTTGGATTTGGGAACTCGCATCATCATCTAAATGCAGGAAAGAAAATGTCCAACAAACAAAAAGAATTGAAAATCATAACTGCGTGCTTTTATATCATTCTGAGACAAAGAGGCAGCACACAGAATCTCTATTCAAGAACATCACAGCCTGACAAAATATACAACCCTGCAATGTGTCCAGAGACATGCTTAAGACAGAGAGACCAATAAAAAGGGTCCCAATATAATCTTCCAATGCAAAACAATACACACTATAGTAAAAACTAATAGCTCTCTGGCAAAATCAGCTTAATTTTAGCTAAACTTGCTAGTTTTAATCAAGTTGCATACACTATTGTAGTTTATTAGATTTTTTTTCATGCTTTGCAAAGGCAAAGTAAAAAAATAAACTAATTTGTTTTTCACAAACACTGCAATGGAATATAACCAAATATAGCTATATTTATTTTGTGCAAAATCAGAATAAATTCAACATGCAGGTGTTTCTTTGAATATGAATCCGAGTACCTCAGATGTGTTTAATTATGTACCATGCAGACAGTTCTCTACAGCTTTCTCTGATTTCCATCATTTGATATTTTTTTAAGGGACACCATTCATTTTTTAATAGTTTATTATTATTTAAACATCATACTCAGGCTTAATGTAATATGATACTGAAAACATTGATCTCATGGGTGAGAAGAGATGTGCTGTACCAGATTACCCTCTGCCATCAGGCATAATTATATACAGTGTTTTGAAATCACACAGACAACAGACAAACAAGAGCCGATAATGTTTGAATCACAGCTTCATTACTAAGATCTTAATGGCTGTAAAAAGTGAGCTTCTGCGTATACACTATCGTTTAAAACCTTGGGGGTCATTATTTTTTTTTTTAAATGTTTTTTAAAGTCTCTTATGCTCAACAAGCGTCGTTTATTTAAAAATAGAGTAATATTGCGAATTATTATTACAATTTAGAATAATTGTTTCTATTTATCCCTATAATGGCAAAGCTGGATTTTAAATAGCCAGTCTTTTATTGTCACATATAATTACTATTAGAGTTATTATCATCAATTTTGAAAACAGGTATGCTTAAAATGGTTCTGGAAAGATCTGGAAAGATTCTTCAATGAATAGAATGTTCTAGAATAAGAACGGCATTTTTTGTATTTTTTTTTTTTTCAATCAATTTAATGCATCCTTGCTGACTAAAATATCTCTCAATATGAGGTTATAACATAAGGTCATGACAGCTGCATAAATACCAAATAAATAAATCTGAAAGCTAAGCCAAAACATGTCCATCATTTATAAATTGATTGGGAATCAAATAAACCTAATCTCACAAATCTGTACCGAAAAATAGAACGACAGAAAGAGACCCAGAATGTGAGTCCAGATGTACTGTTCTATAATAGCTGACTTTCACATTTATGTATATATTTTTGTAACATTATGCAATGAAGCAGGAGAGATGACGTAACAAGCATTTGGGGGGGACCACAGCTTCCCTCTCTTTGTCCTGAGGTTTCCTGTGATCCAGCTCTTTCAGATGTAAGAGTTTATTCATAGCAAAACCAAGGCAGGACAGGGAAGGGAGTTGGGATGTCACTAATGGACCTATAACAGAGAGGGAGTGGGTATGTTTGTGTATAAAAGCTTTTGGAGACAATATGTTCTCTCCATGCAGTTTTAACCTTTAGGCATCTTGAAAAGACACAAATAGTCATCATAAGCTTTACTTCATTCCCAGAGCACTATTTAGAATAGTGTATTTTGTGGCATATGTGTTTTGAGTCATAAATAAATCAGCTGCGAAGAGAGCACACACTTTCATAAATTAAACATGAAGCTATTTGCTTTTATATTGTGGAAGTCTTGCTCTATCTATACATAAAAGGAGGTTTTGAAGTCTTGAGCACCAGGCTAATGTCATTTCCAGATCTATGGATGATTTTAAGAAAGTGATTTTTACTACTATTAAACCTAAAATCCCGAAAATAACGTTATATTGCTGATAAAAATAAATGGCCTGGTTTCACAGACAGGGCTTAGATTAAGCCAGGATTAGCCCTTAGTTCAATAATAGGACATTTAAGTAACCTTTTGAAATGTGCCTTAGAAAAAGCATAGTGTGCATCTTGAGGAAAAAACAATGGCACTGACATATTTTAAGATATGTAAATGCAATTTGCTTTCAGTTCAGACAGCCAATTGTCTGTGAAACTGGGCTAAAAATACTTATAAAATTGAGTACAAAGCAGTACACAAAAGGGATTTTGGCAGTACAATGGCACTTTGAAGGGTTCAAAATGGCCTCCAAGTTTTCTAATAAATACTATTCAAATTTTAGCTTAAAGGGATACTCCACTTTCTTGGGGAATAGGCTGATTTTACAACTTCCCCAGAGTTAAACAGTTGGGTTTTACCGTTTTTGAATATATTCAGCCGATTTTTTGATATATGAGAATATCAGTAACCAGACAGTTTCTGGTCTCATTGACTTCCATATAGGAAAAAAAATGGAAGTCAGCGAGACTAAATATCAGAAAATCGGCTGAATGGATTAGAAAACTGTAAAACTCACATGTTTAACCATGAGGGAGCTGTAAAATGAGCCTATTTCCCAAAATAGCGGAGTATCTTTAAGCCTAAAATCTAAAAAATACTATTAAATTACTTTTAAAATAGTGTTAAGCAGTACAATTTGATTGCTAAATGATCTTCATATGCACACTGTTTAATCAAGGTACTTCAAAGAACACCATGGTATCAGCATAATGGTATTGTCCAAGAATATGTTTCCATGTCCTGAAGTTTCTTTCCCTTTCTAGATTAAGAAATCAGAGACAATCGCAATAATAGCAAAAGTACAAGCTTGTCTACAAACTCTCCAATACCCATGTGTGTGCATGACATCTGGGATGAATGCCAGGACTGTTAAGGGAGCGAGAGAAAGAGACTGAAGGCTTATGTAATTTACTCTCCTGAGAAGGAGACTCATCACACACAGCTCCGTGCCAATGGAGGAATCATCAACATGCACACGCAAACCATGTGGAAATAGGTCATATTATAATCTGGCCACATGCAGCACAAATCTCGTGGTAGGCCAAAACTAGCATAGATTTTGTGGAATACGACTTTCTTTAGCTAAATGACCTGCAGTGTGCACCAGTGAACCAGCCATCTGTTTGAATTCAGACAAACATGTTGATAATGTTCTCCCCACAGAGAAAAACATTTCCAAAGTGCTGAGCGGGCAATAAATAAACTCTGAATAATGTGGTTTTACCTTTGTAATAAAATATTGCAGTTGCCCCTGTGAGTGCATCCTGCAGTAATGCAATGATATTCTGCATGCTGATTGGATAAGGTCAGGACAGAGGAAGTAAACAAGCAAGCCTATCAGTCAGTGTGCTTCCAATGCTGTGTGAACTTTGAAATTTTATTTCCACAAATTTAGATCAGTTGTGCATGCTGTGACTCACCTGGATGACTAAGCTGTTGTACGTTTGTAGTTAGGCACCAGAACTACACACAATCAAAGCACTGCTGCTGTTTCAGCCGTAGGCTATATTTAGGCGAGAGTGCCCTCTAATGGAGCGGTGGACTATTCTCGTAGGAAAAATCTTGAGCAAAACGAACGTTGGTTTAATTTTTTTTTTATCTCAAGACAGTGTTTTGCATTACAATATTATTTTATATATATATATATATATATATATAAATATCAAAATCTTTAAAAAGACTATTTCATTATACGCATGTCATTTGTAAGTCGCTGTAAAAAATATGATCAATAAATTATGACGTTTGCTTTAACTCATCAAAATAATTATCAAGCAATGTTCAACTTATTTTTATACAACCCCAAATCAGAAAAACTTGGGACATTTTGTAAAATGCAATAAAATTAAGAGTCTGTGATTTGTTTATTCTATTTAAGCTTTTATTAGCTGACAAAAGTAAACGTTTTCCAATGTTTTCACTGACCAACATATTTTTGTAAATATGAACAAATTTTGATTTTGATGGCTGCAATACACCCCAAAAATGTTGGGACAGAGACCAAATAAAAGTTAAACGACTATCCAACTATTTTGAAACAGTACACAAAGCGCAGGTGAATTGGTAATAGTTGAGGGTGTCAAGTTTGGGTGTAAAAGAGTTTCTCAGTCTTTTTAAGCAAAGATCGAGTTCTCAGTCCCAAAGACGAAAGGGACCAACCAGACTTTCACTAGCGACAGGTGCAAAAGCAAACATCTGTCCTAGTATTGAGGTGCATCATTGCAAACGGTAACTTGCATTATTGGGACGGTACCATTTACATGAATGCATATATTTGGATTGTACAGAGACATACAGTAAACTGCCATCAAGATGACATCTTTCCTGGGAGGCAAGACCTCATTCCGCACGTGTTACAACGAAATTGTTTTTAGACACTCATGAAAAGGAGAATCAGGCAATGGCGACCACAGACTGTTGAGACTAGGCTGTTGTGGGCAAATATTCCATAGCAAAACTCCAAAAATTAGTATCCTTACTGATTAAAAAGTGTCATGAAAAGGAAAGTCGATTTGACACAGTGGTAAACATGTCTCTGTCCCAACTTTTTGGGTGTGTGTTGCAGCCATCAAAATCCAAACTTGTTCATATTTACAAAATACAATTATGTTGGTCAGCGAAAACATTACAAAACTTTTCTTTGCATTTTTTGTCAGTTAAAAAAAGGTTAAAAAGAATGAACAAATAACAGATTCTTGATTTTATTGCATTTTACAAAATGTCCCAACTTTTTCTGATTTGGGGATGTACAATTCAATAATTTAAATCAGTTTAATGTAATTTACGTTGAAATTACAAACATCCAAGTTGATTAAACTTAAGTTTTTTTTTTTTTTTTTTTTACTAGTGTGACAAATGCTAAATAAATTAAGCTAAATGCGTAAATCCGGCTAATTTATGGAACTGGATTATTTTAATGAGTGATGGGGTAACAATAACAATCACATGACACAAAATGTATACTGAATTGTCAACACATGTAACATTACTAAGGCCTACAAATGACAAACATAATAATTTACTTAAATGAAGTGCTCCTTCAGTTTAATTGTGTATACGACATCTGCACAACATGTTTCTTCATTGTGCAGTCTAGGTTCAATACATATTGTTCAGACACAATTTCACCATTAGAGGGAGCCAAAACCTGATGTGATACTCAAGTGATTCCTGCGAATTCCTTCTCTTATATTTATAATCCACACACAAGGGAAAAGCGAGCGGGGAGGGAACGAAAGACAATATGACACATCATATGCTGTCCATCATGAATTGCCTATTTATTATTTCCTCCCCACCTCATTACTGTAAAACGAGCATGACAGCTTCAACCAGTTTCCATGACAACTGGAGCCTCCTTGATTTTAGAACGGAGACCACCTGTCAATCAAACAAAGCATCAGCACTGCTAATCAGGCAAATGCCTTAGCTCACAAAATAATAAGGCATCGACCAATGCTGTTTTCACCTAAGTACCACATCTGTGATGCATTGTCCCAGTTAGTGTTTCTCTATGCAAGCAATTGGTTTCAAGCAAAGAAAATTACAGTGCACAAGTCAGTGCATGAGAAAAGCCTATGATTGGTCATGTACACCACCTTCAGTTTGGTTTGGTAAAGGTCATGACTATACATTCCTCATTTTTGTCATTAAAACAGACATTGCAGTCTTGATAGGTCAAACAGTACACTTTTATGCTGTCATATAACCATATTATCCTATATTATATACAATATTATTTTTTAATGCTCTTGAAAATCTGCAATGCAAAGCATTTCCAAACTAACTTTTTATTCTTTTACGCATAAATCATTTATTCTCTACCGACACTATATTCAAAACGGCCAAATGTGTAAAACTGCACTACGCTCACAAAACGACTGCAGTAGCAAACTCCAGCACTTCGGACTGTACTAAAAAACATTCCACAAACTTGCAATACTGAAGTCTCAAGGGTTTATTTCCAGTCAATGTTGATTCCTGTGTGGAAAGAGATTGTGTCAGGGGTACGATGGGGTTGATATGTTTTTAAACCTATTTGACAATGACAACATTGAGGCTAATGACAGTTAAGTTTTACTGAGGTGTTCTAACATTCTTTGTCTTATGTACATCCTTGTGTATTAAACAAAACGCACACATAAAATGCTTTTGGTTTTCTAATTTCACTAATGCGAGTAAGGGGGGTGGGGGTTCTTTGCAAAAAAAAAAAAAAAAAAAAGAACAAAGCATTATAGAACAGCACTAGATTTCAAAGGTTGTACAAAGGTCGGTTCATTCTTTAAAGCTGAATATAAGCTCTGGCTAAAAATGGAAAATCCATTAAGGTGACTTTGGCATTCTGATGAGGGTAGATGATTATTTGTGACTGCAGCACAACAGCAGACAACAATCACATAACGTCATTAAAGGCTTTACTGACATTCTGTCTCAAATGACTGAAGATAGTACCCTTTGATTAACAACTAGCCTACATAGATCACATTTACTGAAGACTTTGGGCCAGATCTGATTCTCGTGAATCCAGAGAATCCTCAAATATGCAAATATCCATACAGTGAATACAGTACATTATGTTCTCCCAACTAATCACATACTGTTTGTTTAGCAGCAAAAAGGAAATAAACCAGATTCTTGATATCCTTGAGTCTTCAGTAAATAGAGTGTACATAAGTGTAACGGGGTGTTGGCTAAAATGCCACTGAATACGGCAGATGTGATTTAACAGTCTAATGAATGTGGTCTGTGCTATGCCAAAAACAAACATGACCATATACAATTAGAAAACAAATGTGAGGCAAACTAACTAAGATATTGAAAATGTTCCAAGACGTAAAGATTAAAACCTTGAAACATATATAATTTTTTAATTTAAAAAAAAGTGTTGTATTAAAACTATTTGTTCATCAATTCAAACAGGATTCTAAGATGATATTGGTTTCAATGTGCTAATGAAGGTTTTCATTCTTATGCTAAAATAAGTCATTTTGTAGCATTGTTGTCTTTTTTTGCAAATATAATTATAGCATATCCAAACAAAATGGATAAATTTCAATGGCAATACCTGGCTACATAAATGCAAAGCAATATGGCATCTATATATTGATAGCACCTGCTGAATAATGCTGTAAAACACAAGGTACAAATACTCAAACTAGAAATAGCTCAAAAACTACACAGTACAAGACAAAATAAATCTATAGCTTATCCGGCAGTAACAGCAACTACTGTGTGTGTGTGTGTGAGAACGTCAGTAAACATCCAGCATCGTCTTTGGTGACGAGACTTGTCTATTACTATTATTGTTTTATTTTGATTGAGAGAGATAGTTTATAATTTGGGTGTTGCAGGGGTGAAGCCACCCTCAAGTTCTCCCCTCCTGTTCTTCATGGTAATTTCTCGACGGTCTGCAGATTGCTCAGAGCGAAGATGAGGCACACCTTGAGTGACTCCGACAGGTCGATTCTTCCACTGCGTGCCTGTTGGGGGATAACTGCAGGGATAAAGTGCATCCCCTCCACCAAACAATATCTCTCTCTCACCATCCGCTCTAGTGGCACCAGGGAGGTTAGGATTATGGCAGTTGTTCTTCAGGGGGAGATGTGAAGGTCTTACAGTGGATTGGCTCACATGTGGCAACTTCGTTTCTTGCTGAGAGGAGTTGGAGTCAAAACCCCGGCCATAGCCCCGCCTCCAACTGTCAACAGTAACCCTGCAGGGTTGTCGTGGTAACGGCATTTCACTGCAATCAGTAGTCCTACGCTGTGAAAACACAACCCCCTTTGAGTCATAGTTGGTTACGCTCGTGTAAAGCTCACTTGTCTTAAACTCCAGACAGTCCGTGTCAAGAGAGCGACTGCGTCGATTTAGTGCTAATGGAGCAGGGACTGGCGGACAAGGTCGACCCAAACTGAGGTGGCGAGGAAGGCTTGCGATGCCCCAAGTGTTACTGAGAAACAGACTTTGTTCGTAGGCATCGAAAGTACGCTGGTCACACTCGGCAAAGGCATCTTGCTGAAGGTAACAGCCATCATCCTCGAAGGGTTCGTAAGGAGAAGCCAACTCTTCCTCTTCCTCAACAAGCTCGGTCTGCTGCTCACACTCACCCTCATTTTCCATGTCCACCACATCGAATGTGACAATGGCAGGCAGGGCATTCAGACTCGGGCCATAAGGAGAACTTGACTCTGAGCCATCAAGACTCTCAGTTGAGTTGCGGTAATGCCGTGTGTTCTTTGTGAAATCTACCAGCGCTTGGGAGAAACAGACCATCAGTTCTTCTTGGGACTGGCGGCAGCCTCTGGTGGGTAGTAACGGGCTTTGATCCTCAGACTGAGGCTGCGGTCTGGTTGTGTCGGTGACATGTGAACTAAACCCCGAATCGGCACAGGGTGCAAACAATGGACTCTCCTGAATCTGACCCCTGTTGAGAGGGACTGGCTCCATTACAGTCTGGGATCTCTGTGGTGATTGGGGATAGTGCTGATTGGTAACTTCTCCCAAAGCTGTCTGACCGGTGTCAACTGTAGGCAGGCTTGAATCATCGTAGAAGCAGTCGTCATGGAACAGAAGCTGATCTTTGGATGGGCTTCTGAGATTCTGAAACTTGCAGCACAGAAGAGCATGCTGGATCTTGCTCAGACGCTCCTCCTCCGTCTCCATGGTTCCGGTCTCAAGACCAGTTGACGCCCGGGCATACAGAGGGTTTGTTGTATTCTTGTCGCCCTGCAAGTGGGCATCCTTCGGAGGAAGAGCAGGGCTGATCAGGCGATCATCAGGCTCAAAAAGTTCATACAGGGCATCACCACTGTAGCTGTCCCGTGGAAGCCTTTCCTGGTGTGGACGTTCTCTACTCTCCTCCTCAATCCCTGGCGTGGCGGAGTCATAGTATCCCTCATCGCTGTTGGGTACCGACTCCTGCCGATCACTCTGTGGGCTCAAGAGGTCAGCAGAAGTGAGGGCCGTTTCTGTGCATCCCAGTGGGCTGCTGCTGGAGGTGGCACGGATGGAGCTCATTTGCTGATCAGGGGTGAGTGAAGGGCTATCCAAGCTCCTGTCTGCGGGGATGTAGCAGACTTCATTACTAGTTTCAGATTCCCATAAGCTCTGCAAGTAATCTGCATCGGTCTCATCGGGAGTTGCCATCTCTTCCCCTCCACCTTGATATGTGACAAAACACGAGCTCCGCTTCCCTGCGTTTCGGCTGCCTCTCTCGGCAGACACTGAGCTCTCAGCGACGCTGACGTCATCCTGGTCTGCGATGATGTCTCCACAACCTGTCAGTGAATCAAAGCTCTTCAATGATGAAACATCGTCAAAGATTAAGTTTTCAGAAGAACAGGATGCAGCAGGAGGCTCCCCATCGGGAACTTTCACATTCTGCTCAGCCAATCGGTCCAGTTCTGACTCGGCACCTAAGGGTTTTTGATATGTTGTCAGTCCTTCCTGTCTCCCATTTTGCTTCTCCTCCCCCTTCTCCTCTTCTCCTGCTCTCTTCCTCTTATCCAGCTCTACTCTGCTCTTCCGTTTCTCAGGCACTAGCGTTACATCTTTCGTACATTCAGTGGCAGCCGATGGCAGTATACACCCACTGCCTGCGGTTTGATTAGGCACATCTGGCACCAACTCTTCACCCTGACTGACGCCATGGTTATCGCTACGGTCAATGACGCTCGCCGTGGCACCAGGCACTGTTTCGGCATGGAAGCTTGAAGACATTTCAAGTGCCTCATGCTTGTCTAACTCAACATTTTTGTTTTTCCTGTGTCTCCGAATGCTGCTGAAAAGACTCCGAAGACCTCTGCGCTGCCGCGGTAGAGACTGAGATTTCCCATGGTCCTGTGATGATTTCTGAGGTTCACTGGAGGTGCAGAACTCAAAGTCTCTGGAGGCCACTTCACCGCTACTTTTGCCCAAATCTTCCCAGCATCCTCTACACACCCCATCATATGTTTGGCTCTTTGTTACACCTGTTTTTGATGACCCCTTTCTTTGACTTCTGCCACGACCACTGAAAAAGTTGGGCAGAACACAGATGCTCTTCCGACCTCCAAAAAACTTGAAAGTCGACTTCCGTATTTTCACAGAAGGGGGTGACTGAGGTTGAGGGGTGTCATGGGAAATGGAGTCTTGCTGTGGATCCCCTATAACACCAACAACCTTAGTTCCTGTGTCGGTCTCCATAGTGACAGAGCAATGTGGCTAATGGAGCATGACTGTGGTAAACTCTCCTTCCTGAGAGGCAGGCTGGAAGGAACAGGGACTGTGTTTATCAGGCATGTTATACCTGTGAAAGAAACAGAAGTTAAAGACAAATCATTAGAAACAGTCAAAACTAAAAATAAATAAATAAATAAAACAGAACGAAGAATGGATGTTATTTGGGGATCAATTAAAGAAAATGTTCTAAATCAACAAATTAACTTCCTATGTTATTAAAAAAAACATTGATTTTGTGTAATGTCACACGTTTCTTTGCCTGCTAAATAGTTTTTTTATCCAGCATTTTAAACACCTCTGAATGTACTACGCCTGCCTCAAAAATAATGTGATGTAAAAACATTATAATTGTGGTAACATTGTGTACACAGCAGGGCCCTTGAAAAATAAGACAGATGTAATAATATTGTGTATACTGTACATGGAGGATCCTACTAACATTCTAGACAACATTCAAACTTGAGGGGCAAAGCTTGTCACAAAATTTACAATACATTTATTCAAACACTGAAATCTGATGACATCTGTACTGCATATCTGTGTTGAGATGACTGTTTTCACAGCTCAATGATTAATGATTAATGACAAAATTACCTTTTAGACGAGATGTATGGGTAGTAGTCTACATAGTAAAAGTAAACAAAGTGTCACCAGTCGCTCTAACAGGTTATGATATTTTATATATATATAGAACCATATTTATACACATATTTAAGCACTCTATTCGTTTTCTTTTTCCTCTTTGTTGTCTTTTTTATTTTTATTTAGCTGCTTGTTCTAAGTGTTATGTGTTTGACTATGTACAGCTGTACATTATGTTCTTATTTTTTCCTGTAGCCTCTTGGCCAGGTCATGTTTGTAAATGAGAAGTGGTTCTCAAACATTTTACCTGGATAAATAAAGGTTAAAAAAAAAAATTAAAAAAAATTTTGGGACTTTTTGATAAATTATTCTGAACACTGAGTTTTAATCCCAACAAACAAATATATGAATATGAATATATGAATATATCCTACCACCAACTCACTCATACAATAAATTCATACATATTATAGACAATGCATAATAACAAGCAAGAAGAGGCCAGAACCTAAAAACAATGTGAACAACACACTGCACAATTTCACATCAAGTGTTTTCCTGCATAAAAAACATTATGAAGAAAACTGTTAAAGTGACTATAGAGTTTATCAGGCAGGGCCTGAATTTCATCTCAGAAAAAGGGGGGAGTTAACATTAAAATGGGATAATTTTGTTGCAATAGCTTACACAGCACAAGAAAGCTTGATTTCAAACTTTTAACTGAATTTATATATTTTTAAAGACAAGTAAAGAGTCAGTAATTAAATAAGAACAAATAAACTAATTAAAAGCAGTTGTACAAATAAACAATAGAATAAACATACAAATCAAAAATAAACCGCACTTTATGTTTTTTATGGTCTAACAGTAGCCTGACTTTGTCATACTCATAGTCAGTTTGAGTCTGATATTGTTCCATAGGGCTTTGATTATGAAGCATGTCTTAACCGAACCGGGAAAAAAAATCTATTGGATAGACCTACAATCAATTAGAGCAATGCAGTCATTTAAATGAGAATTTTTTTTAATGACCCATCATCAATGCTCTAACTGAGGGAAGACGGTTGTTCCCCAAAATCAGCAATACATGGCACTGGTTATCCTCTCCTTAATAAAGTGCAGTCGCCCTGTCCCATGTGCAGAAAAACACCCCCAAAGCATGATGCTACCACCCCAATGCCTCACAGGAGTTATGGTGTTCTTGGGATGGTACTCATCATTCTTCTTCCTCCAAATACAGTTAGTGGAATTATGACCAAAAAGTCTGACTACATGCCTTTCTCCCATGACTCCTCTCGATCATCCAAATGGTCATTGGCTAATTTAAGATGGGCCATGTTGACATGTGCTGGTTTAAGCAGGGGGACCTTCCGTGCCATGCATGATTTCAAACCATGACGTCTTATGTATTACCAACGGTAACCTTGGAAACGGTGGTCCCAGCTCTTTTCAGGTCATTGACCAGCTCCTCCCGTGTAGTTCTGGGCTGATTTCTCACCTTCCTTAGGATCATTGAGATCCCACGAGGTGAGATCTTGCATGGAGCCCCAGTCCAAGGGAGATTGACAAGTGGACCTTTTTTCACCAAGCTGCTAGAAAATTTCCAAGTAGCCTTTTCCAGCCTTGTGAAGGTGCACAATTTTGTCTCTAGTGCCTTTGGACAGCTCTTTGGTCTTGGCCATGTTAGTAGTTGGATTCTTACTGATTGTATGGGGTAGACAGGTGTCTGGTTATGCAGTAGACAGGTTGTCAGGTTAGGCAGCTAACAACCTCAAACAGGGATAATAATTGAGGATAATAAATGGAGTAGAGGCGGACATTTTAAAGGAAGACTAAGAGGTCTTTGAGGGTCAGCTGGTAGACAGGTGTTAATCCTTATTTGCAGCTGTATCATACAAATAAATAGTTCAAAAATTATATATTGTGATTTCTGGACTTTTTTTTTTAGATTATGTTTCTCACAGTGGACATACACATACAATGACAATTTCAGACCCCTCCATGATTTCTAAGTGGGAGAACTGGCAAAATAGCAGGGTGTTCAAATAGCCTACTTATTTTCCTCACTGTATGCTGCTGTTGCTGCTGCTGCTAGAGAGAGGAAGACTCCAATAGCAGATCTAGGCAGGTGATGCTGGGGAGGTGGATGACTAGAAGAAGAATTTGCATAGCTTGGAGAGTTAGAGTATTCATTTGGATGTGCCATGGTTGTAAACGGATGTGGTAATTGATATGTGAAATCAATTGGCTAACTGTGAACACTACATTAAAACAACCAATCAGAGGTTGTTTCAGGTTGTTTCATGGCTAAATGACTCATTTTATTTGTCTGTCAAAAGCTCCATAAAGAGAAGTAAACCTGAAATTATTCAGAATTTCAATTAACGACTATATTCGGTAAAGAAAAATATACAACATGTCGATTACAAATATATCAATATGATTTCTTGGGCTCATATTGATCATTCTCAAGTAAATACTCTTCAAGTAAACATGGCTTTACTGAAACTAAAACAATACTACAACTGATACTTTTTGTTAACAATTGTGTATTGGGTCTTACTGAGCATTATACTGTAGTTTCCCCACTGTTTATCTATAATCAACATATTATTATGCAGTGTAGTTCAGCTATGAAATGAGTCAATTACATTTGCACATCTATAGGTGGAAATAATTTGGATGCATTTGTTAACCACTGAGTCAGACAAGTTAATTAAATAAAGAATAAACAGTAAAAACGTTTACAATGCAACACATAACGTGAGTGAAGTTCCGCTGGATTAAAGCCCTCAAAACAAAAGCTGAATGAAACCAACGGGCCTGAACACTCACTGTATGTTCATCATAAACAAAGGAAAATCACATACAGATAGCGTGCACTCAGAAGAACTACATCCTATGGACCAATTACACCGACTACTGCACTAAGAATATTATTAGTAACAAAAAAAACTTCTATCAACAGATTGCACACCGTGTCCCCAGCTGGACACCATCACTACGATATGAACGCGCAACTGGCGCGCGCTAGCCCAGACGCTAACCAGCTCCCGACCGCTTCACTGATATTCACATAACTTGTATACACAAACAGCTGCTTCTGCAAGCCCACTCACACAGTGAAAGAGCCAATAACGCAGAGAGATGGAAACATGAGCGATACTCGCCTTATTTTTTAACCTTTTCCGCCCGAGCGTGCAGTGTTGTGCTCTCTCCTCGCGCAGCGCGGGAGGAGCTCGCTGTTGGGATGGTAGGGATTCACTTTGTTGTGAGCGGCGCGCTGGAGCGGCTGGCAGCGTTTCCGTGCTACGTGCATTTTGGGAAGTGTAGTACTATGGTTTATCTATTTCTTTAACTGTACGGGCATATACACAACAGACACAGGGAAAAAATACGACAAGGAGCCAAAATTAATATTACTAAAAAAATAATAACAATATACAATACATTTTTGACAAGACATTGATGAAGATAAATTAACGCCTACTCTTTTGCACATGTACTACAACTCTTGAATATGGTAATTAAAGCAGTGGTATTTGTGTAATTCAAATTTGAGTTTTGCCGCAACATGACTGGGACCTACTGTACAAAACGCTGCCTCGGGGTCTACAGAAAAAAAAATACTAAATGTGTGTGTTGACAGACAGAAGTTTCCAAATTTTAACTTTGAATAGAATTAAAATGTCTCTCTCCTGGTTTTTGCCTAATTTTAATAGTGGGTAGATTTTGTTTTTATTACAATGACAATATAAAAGCTTAATATTTAATTTTACTGCCTTATTTACAGGGTTCTCAAGTCTCACGCATTGGCCGTGAGACACACTCATTTCGACCGGTTCACACGCTCACACGCCACACTGTGTATTTCTCACGCTGAAAAGGCAATGCCAACCAAGTTGTCCTGGCTGAAAGCTTTCTAACGTTGTATACGAGGCGCAGGCAAACAAAATGAAGTTTCCTGCCGCCAGCGCGTATCTCCGCCAGATTGCGTTCGTTACTAGGCAACATATATGCGCGCTGCGTGCACCACTGATCTATACATGACATGTCATTCAGTAGCGCGAACACACGGAAATGGACGGAACATCCTCGGTCGGTATCCTAGGTAACCAACAACATCGCGCGAACACATGTGTCGTGATGGAGAAGAAGGTAAGTTGGAAGAAGCTCGTCTAACATTTTTGGGCTAGAACATTTAATATGTAGCCCATCGTACATTATTATTGATGCAGTCAAAAACTCTACAACTACTTTGCAACCAGGCTCAGTTTGGCTATCTTACGTTATCTGAAACTAAGAGAAATGTTAGTGGGTATGGAAAGGAATAAAGATTTACTGATTTTATTTTAAATTATATTATACTGTAATATTAATAGTCTTTCTAGTTACATTAAGGATGTATTACAGCAGATTGCTCTGGGTAATATTTAATCATTGTCATAATGTTGCATTTGTATTTTTCAAAGATGTCAGGAAAAAGCAGAAAGATTTTGGGCACCAAAGGGTAAGCCCCCTAAAAAGGTTGCCAGATTAGAGGAGGAGACAGTGGAAGAGGTGGTGCACTCTAATCTGTCCATTTGTTCTCAATGTCCCACCACAATAAATCATTCGTCTAGATAGAAGACGCATTCAAAAATCAAAATGCAATTTTTAAAGATTTGTTTGAAACTGTTTGGAGCAATTTGTTATATTTTTGGTTAGCTATATTTGTAATACTGCATTAAAGAGTATTTGATGTGATGAATTGCTCTGTCATTTATCAGATTTACTAATTGTTATAATTTTAATTTGTTCTGGTTAATTATTAACAATGGGTAACATTGGGGGCGGGGATGGGCGGGGCTTCATTATGGCTCCTCCCCTAACCGCGTGTGATCTCACTCCAAGCTTTTGCTCAAACTTGAGAACCCTGTATTTAGTATTTTAAGTTTGCCACATCAGTGCAATAATACTATTTTATGACACAAAATAACATTCTCTGTGGAAACCAGCAGCTCAAATGACTGCATAAATGTAAATATAAAGAAATAACACAGATAAACATTCAAATGTTCAGTACTTAAATTTTATGAACAAACTAACAAGCCAGCTGTCATCCATAGCAGAATAATGTTGTCAAAATACACTTGCAGAAGCACATTTGTATATCCCATTAGCACAGACCGCTACACATGAAATCCTCAAGCTACAAACTTCAATACGGGTGATAAATCCTTATTATGAAGACTCTGGAACTGATCTTCATTTTGAAGTCTTTAACCTCACATGAACAGAATGATCTCCATTACACTCTACCTGCACAATAGAGGTTATACAGCATCTGTTGGACAAATGCATCCCCCTAAACAAGAAATTCATAGACACAAGTACATTACAATGGATTTTATATATCATTTTATGATTGATAAGACAGTTATCGACAATCTTGCATATATCATCAAGCTGTTACTAATCAACAAAACAAGTAATTAATCAGCAAAAATCTGTTTTACAACATCTTAATTTACTGAAAAAATAAAAACCTCGGGATGATCTTGAAAAGAGAGAAACAAGGCTATATGACAACGCATAATTCTACAGCATTGACTCTTTTAGACAACACTTCTGGTCATATTACATACAGTAATATTAGATATTACAAATTTGAATGACTATCGCAAATTAATGCATGAGGATGTTCAAGTTTAACACACCATACATGTAAACAGAGTTTGTTAGCAGTGTATCGGTCCGTCAGTGAGATTGCATACGAGTCCATGTCATTAGGTCAAAACCCTCTGACTGTATGGTCTACCAGTCCAGTGTTTGGTCTACCAGTCCAGTGTCTGCTTGAGTCTGTCCTTTAGTAAGGCACAGTTGAATATGCTCTGGTTTGAAATTCAGTAAATCAATGCACTGCTCATAGACTTGTGTTTGAGATAATTGATGAGCCTGGGTGGAATCTCCAGTGAGTCCAAAGAGTGAATCTTGTTCACCTGTATCAGGTGTCTACGAATGACCAATCTACACTGAGATGCCAGAGTCTTCGGAAACCCTGTTTAAAAAAAAGAGAAACCGTTATTAACAATGACATGACAATAAGTTCTATTGTAGTATAATACATTACATATACTATTATAGTGTTCATTAATATTTTGTATTAGCTTTTATTTTAATATTTTCACTTTATTTTAGTTAGAATAATTGTGTGCTTTGTCATTTTTAAAAAAAATATTTCTACTGAGCTTTATTTTTATTTCAGTTTTACTTTTAGTAATTGTAATGCTTCAACTTAAACATTAAGTTTAGTTTAAGTTTTTAAAGAGAAACTTATTCATCTAATATTTATATTATATATTATAATAAATATATTATAATGAATAATACTGTTCGTTTTCTCACACAAACCGCTCGTTTCGTGTCTTAGGCCATCAATGTGTACTTACATTCACGAGTCATTAAAACAGGTTTAATTTGGACTTCTCTGTGCATGTTCTTTGAGGTGGTGACCATAGACCTGCATTATATGACTGACAGACAAGAACGGTTTGCCCTAAAAATATCAAAATTAAAACTACTGTGGAAACAAAGACACCTACATCTTGGTGTCTTGAGGCAAGCTAAAACATACCAAAAATTAATTTCAAATTGAACTATCCCTTTATTAGTTTTGGTTACCAAAAACAACACTGATGGAAAATATATATATTTTTTAAAAGATACGTTATCCTGCTAAAAACTAATTTCTCACCTCGCTCTTTCAGCAACAGCTCAACAGCTTCATTCTGTTTGGTGCTCTTCTCTATAATGAGGGTCGGCAGGTAGACGTTTGCCCCAAAATCAATGAGCAGTTGAATGTATTCGACTCCACAGCCGTGTCGCAAGCACAATTCCAGGACCGTCTTCTGCTGCGTGGCCCTGCCGATCACCTTCTCTTCCGGGCTGTTATAGTTTGGGTCCGCCCCATATAACAGCAACATTTTAAAGCAATCCAGGTGTCCATAAATGGCTGACAGGTAAAGCGGCCCACTGCACACAGCAACCCCCGATGCCCACAGCGTCACCTTTGACCTGGCGTTGACCTCTGCCCCGTGCTGAAGCAGCAGGCGGAGGATCTCCGGGTCGCCCTCTCGGGCGGCGGTCAGCACCGGCGAGCTGTTGTTCAGGTGACTTCCGTTCGGATTAGCCCCGGCACGGAGCAAGGCGAGCACGCAGCTCAAGTAACGCCCGCAAACAGCAGTGAAAAGAGGAGTCTGGGCTTTCACATCAAGGGGGTCTACCTCTGCCCCATGGGCGAGGAGCAACTGCAGGCACCTCAGGTGACCTGCGGGGAACAAAATATCTGCGTCTTGGTGTCCAACAAACTCAGATGTGACATCAGAGAGTGCGTGCAAGGGTGACGCATGTACCTTTGGACGCAGCCATGCGTAAAGGGGTACCTGGGATACCCCAACCGCTCTGTTGATTAATGCACTTCCTGTAGTGTTCTTGTGACAGTAGCTCAGCCAACAGGAAATGGTCATCATCAGCCACAGCTCGGTTCAGCTCCAGACTCTCAGCAGCAGATTCATCCTCTTCCACAGGTCGTAGCTGGAGCATAGAGGAGAACTGTGGAGAAAAAAGAAAGTTTATGCACAGATTAGTATCTTTGTAGGGTTTTTGTGTGTGTGTGTTGAAAATATATAAATAAAATAAAAACCTGCCTACATAGACAATGCCAAAAATGCTGTCCAGGTTGGCTGCACTCCAGCAGATCAGTTTCACTTTTATTTGAATAGCATGAACTTTTATCATTTTTATTTGCTGAAGGTATTTTGCTTTGTTTCAGATTTATTTCAGCTGAAAAAATGTAGATTTTTTATTAGTTAACAAAAAAAATACTGGTGGCTAGATTTTCAGCCAGAATATTCAAGATTAATTGCATTATCTTCCAATATGTGAAGCACTTTTAAGTTCAGGTGTGCATAACAACAAAACCTTATAATGTTTTATCTTGTCTAATATTATTGAGTAAATTATGATTACTTAAAACTATTATGTGTGGCAGCGTTCAAAACATTAAAACGCTTTGTAAAGATGAACTTATCTGAATTAGCTTAACGCACTAACGTTAACTTACCTAACGTTACTAGCAAGCAAACACAACACAGGTTAGCCGACTAGCAAAAATGAGATAAAACCCATAACACAAGCAAAACTGATAGGCATTGTGTTTCTAAACTCAACTGAGAGTAAAACTGAGCATACACGGAAGAAAATTAATTTTCAAGCTTTGAGCTCGGTAAGGTTAGATTTAACTCGAGTAACGTTACATTAACTGTAAATAACACAGAGTTTGACTCGCTCTTTCCGACCTGCTGTCAAACAAAGCAGGTCGGAGCAAACGACATTTTAACGGAACAAACGACTACGTTTGTACACCATGACCATATAACAGATATTTTAAGAGTGTTTTCGTCTCAAGGACACTCACCGAGCTAATAATAAGCCAAACACTGACGACGAATAGCGGAAGAAGATGTTCTGTGGGCGGCCAGAGGGGGCGCTGTGCGCGGAAACACCACTATTGGGATGTGTAATGAGTGTGTTAAATGTTACCCACAAACTAAAATGATAAAATACAATGCACATTTTTACTAAAAATGTATATTTATTTAAAGAAAAAATCTATTTAAATTGAATGGTGTACAAAAGAAGTACAAAACAGTGCAATGATCAAAACAAGCGTGTATAAAATTATGCAAAACTTTAAAAATATATGTAATGTAACCAACAGGCTGGCATTTTCAGTGACATCACTCATTGCTTATTTCAAAATTCCCTTTTGCTGAACATATAATCAAAAATAAATCTCTAATTTAATTTAAAAAAAAATAGTATTGTAAACAAATGCTTCTTAATAAAGGAATTAAACGTTGATTTTTCAACTCGCATAATAAGAAAAACATGTCTGGAGCTCCATAGCAGAGTTCAAGAAGTTGAATAATAATTTCCACATACAAAAGCAATAAACTAATTTTACACATCCAGTTGAACAAATAAAAAACAATATTGCTTTGCAAAACTATATATGCAATGTATTCAAATGGCTTGGACAAAAGGACACAAGTAATATTCTAGAAGGCCCACTATCAACTGTTTTATCAGCATCAAATTATTTGTTTGGCATTAGAGCAAACCTTTAACAATCCGGCACCCTATTGCATTCGATCATCAGCATTTTTGCAGCTGTATTTCTTTGCATGCAAAATAAATAGTGTTTGCAATATAGAAATAAAACAAATAATACTAACCCTTGAGCAACAACAAAAAAGTTTATCAATTTGACCCGTTTTCTAATAGTGTTGTGTTCCCTTTATCTACCTGAATCTTACAACAGCTGCTTATGTGTCTGAATAAATCAGTATCAGGGTCTGGTTTTCAAATGTTCTACACATATTATGTATATTATATTAAAAGAAAGACATTTAAAAAACTACTGTTCAAAATAACTCCAATGAAACAAGGTCAAATTTGATCAGAATGGCATTTAAACAAAACATAAAGGATTCTGACTGCCTATGATCAAAGCATGCAGCTTCAATCCTCATGGTCTGAAGGCCAACAAACACACTCAAGTTCACAAAAATGTATAGAACATTTCAGGAATGTCCAGAACAGATATAATAGGGTAAAAGAATACACAGAGTGCTAGAAAAATCTTATGTACAATGATACACAATCACAAACTGGTGTGTGGACTTTTTTTTCTATTATGGCAGCCTCAATTTTGAAAAGAGCATACTCCATGAATCTTTTCAATACTCTGGACATTTGTTCCTTGGGGTTTCAGTCAAAAAATGTCCAATCTGTTACTATGGAGACTCAATGGGATTCTTGTACCTCCTCTTTGGAATGTTCTGTTTCCACAGAAACAGGTTTGTCCTTAGAGGAGGTCAGATCGTGTTCGGTGGCTGAAGGCTCTGCCCCTTCTTTCTCAGTACACTTCTCAGCTCCTGGACCCGCCTCCTCTCCGTCACCATTACTCAAAGGAGCACCGCTTCCGTTTGATTGGACAACAGGAGCATTGGGAGTGTTCTCATTTGGACTGTTCTGTTCTGCAGGTGCGTTGATTGGTCCAGATGAATCAGGGAGAACCCCATCTGCAACAGCCAGCTGCTGTAAATGGAGGAGAGGGAGACAGTGACATGTCAAACAAATACCTCTCTACTGCGAACTGCAACTCCCACAACCCCACTTACTCGCTGTAATTCAGTCATGGTTCTTTCTCCTTCAACCTGCTTCTGAGTGAGGGACAGCAGCTGGTCTAGAACAGACTGTTTTGGGTGCATGCCTCTGTCATAGTGGTTATACATCCCACACCAGAACCTGGGGAACACAAACATGTTTTTTTCCATGTTTTTGGTGCAAAACTATTCAGTAAACATGAGAAATTACAGATATCAAATTAATTTTGGTTTCACAAACAGTATTACACCACAATTTTCTTTTTTGTTTCCAGTAAGCACAGTGGAGAGTGACAAACCCATCTGTGTTTGTTGGTTACAAGTGGAAAGGTGGTTTGTTCATGTGTTTGAGAGTGTATTCCTACTTGAAGTGCAGGGGTAAAGTGCTTGGTCTGAGAAGTGTGCTCTCTACTGTACGTCGGTATAAGGGGTTTCGATACTGATGCTGGTTCTCCAGAAGATGTGTCCACAATGAAAACGTTTTTTCATGCAACCTAAAAATCCCACACAGAATGTTGAAACAAAGCATTTAAAATCACTCAAGACTTAGAAACAAACAAACAAGCAGGCTATGGTTGATTTCACTTCTGTCCAAATATTTCCTTTTCATTTTGAAGAACAAACAATAAATGATGACTGATTTTTTTTTTTTAAATCAATGTGTGTGTGTATGTGAATTCTATCCTCACTTCATTTCCAGTCGCTCTTTCTGGCAGTTGCCGATGAAGTTGCCGTACTGGCAGGCATAGACTTGATTGTGTATTTCTATGAGGTAGCGTTCATTAAACTCAAACACACAGGGAAATTGTTCTGATAGCTGCCACACACACTCCAGGAACTGGGTGAAGACCGGAGACACTTCCTTTGGGTCGGTGTCCAGATGGCCACACCTTGAGCACAAACGTATAATACAAGTGTCACAAAAAAAAAACTGACCAGTTATTGGCAATAATGGCTACAGAGATCCCCATTAATAAAGTCAGCCTTTATATAGTACACAAAAGGTAATTATTACATATAACACTTTTAATATTATTTGACATATTAATAATACTGCTATATCATATTTATTATTTGCTGTTATCATTTATTAAACGGTGTGATACTTTTTAAAATATTATTTACCAATTACCTGTGACTGAATTTATGACCAAAAGAGATCCACTCCTTTTCTATTAAAACCTGTAAAAAATAACAAAGTCAAATAATGAATGCAACATTTTCAAAACAGTCAAGAACAAACATTTTTCCATAAGTCTAGGTGTTTTACCTTTTAATATAAATTACTGTTCAAAAGTTTGGGGTCAGTAAGATTTTGTAAAAGAAATTAATACTTTTATTCAGCAACGACACGTTAAATTGAACAAAAGTGACAGTGAAGACACTGTAAAATAAATGCTTTCTATTCATCAAAGAATCATGGTTTCAACATTGAAACGAACAATGTTTTCAACATTGATAATAATAATAAGACATTTCTTGAGCATCAATTCAACATTTTAGAATGAAGACTGAAGTAATGATGCGGGAAATTCAGCTTAGCCATCACATTTCACAATACTTATTACAATAGAAAACAGTTCATTTTAAATGGTTATATATGGTCTTAATGTATTTTTGAATCTTACCAACCCTAAAATTTGGAACAGCAGTATATATTTAGTTAGTAAGACAGGAATAGTTGATGACTTATTTAGCGAAGCCATGACCTGCCTAACAGTGACAAATGTAAGCGTGCACTTAAAATTCATAGGAGTCCTGTGTTGAGTGTAGAGGTTATAGGTTACTAGCTCATTACCATGAGGCCTTTAATGGTTCTGTAGTAAGGGTCCAGCAGTATGCAAGCCAAAGAGCACACCTGAGCCGTTCTGTCCCATCCATCAGAACAATGTACCAACACACTCGCCTTCTCTTCACAGACAGCCTATAACACAAAGAAAATGACGGAGTATATCAGAAATACTTGATGATCATTTGTGTTGGTGTCTCTCTCCACGCAATTATAGATTTGAGGTCAGTACCCTGGCGAGGAACACGCCTGCATCCATCACAGATTTGATGTGCCTCAGCCAGCCGGAATTCTCCAAACCTATCAGAAAGTCACTCATGGAAGGGGATTTCATAGAGCACACTGCAAAGAACAAAAGGTACAACAACCAACCATCACTTTATCTACTACTCGCTTAAAAGGTACAACAAGTGAGCATAAAGTTGCAAACACAAGTGTAATTAGCTTAAATAGAATTAATGCTTGTCCTCTCACCCTCCAGCAGTTTTTGCAGGCTGTTTCTCATGACGTGGATGTTTTCAATTCCTTGGAAGTGGAACCTGATATTGGAGTAGTTGTCCTCATTCTCATAGCCTTTACCAGCTGCGCGGTTCGCCATTGCATTCAACTGACAAAGACAAAAAACACGTATAAATACATGCACATGTTTCTCCAGATGATCAGGTAATAGTTTACAAGGAATCATATGTTGTTTTTCTAGTTATATTGGTGAAACATGAGATGGGCAACAATAAATAGAACTGTATATAAAATAGTTGCAATACATACAATTGCATAACTAAACTCTATGGCCAAAATTGATTGGTTAACTAATAAGATTCTATAAAATGTTCATTACATAAATAGAGGAGTAGTTGGGGTCAGGGGTCAAAGGTCAGAGGGTGAAAGATTACACATGACACCTATGTGACTCCTACATATATGCCAGAGCAGTTGGGGTTGAATGTTTAAAGATAAACATTTACAAGTCCCATCATGAGTTGTCCTCTAATGTATATAGAAAGGTTAAGGTCAAAGGTCACACCTTAGGCCGTGTGTCCACTACATATATGAAAGGGCAGTTGGGGTTTGCTTGGCTGATGACCTGAAGCATCTGCTCGTCTTCTACACAGCGAGAGCTCAAACCTGACAAGGGCTGACTGCAGCGACAGATCGCAGCCTGCAAGAAAGTCACACAAAATACAAAGAACAGACAAGGATGTTGTTAGCTGCACAACTTCTCACCTTTCCAGTATAAACCTGATGATGAATTTATATGTCCTCGACATGGTGTAAAAATGACGGTGTGAAATTAGCTGTTAAAAAGCCTAGTAAGGCATTTTGCTGCCTACTATCTAGGTTCAATCTACCTATATTCTTTTAAATGAATTAAATATATTGAACTACTCAATAACTTTGCAGTACTGTATAAAATAGACTGCCCAGCCAAAAAAAGGATTATTGCAGTGATTATTTTGTTTCTAGCATGTTATATGTTTGCCAAAAGTTCTTCTAATTGTAATTTATGGAGTGTGTAGCTTTTAATTTTTTAAAGCGGTCAAATAATGGTACATGCACTTTTTCAAGTTGATTGTACTGAAATGCCTGTTGGAAGAGTCTGTAGACAACCGTCATATAATGATAAAAATCTATCCAGGGTTTTATTTTTAATCTCCTTAAATGTTTTTCCCCGCCTCAAATCGAGCCATTCGACCGTGTGACGTCACATGGTCAGACGCCCCTCCCACAATTGTTGATTGACAGCAGCGTTTCAACACAGACCCGCCCTGAGCGAGCTGTCATTATATTCCGTCATTTCTGATACACCGGATCAGAATGGCATCTAAGCGATTGTGGTGTTCACTAATAACGAACACAACACTCATTTTGATGTTCCTAAGGCCCTGTTTACATGAGAACGCTTGGGGGTGAAAAAGTAAAAATATTTTATCGGATGTGCCTTTCGTTTACACAGCGACGGCATTTTGGGGGCTTAAAAACGCAAAAAAGTGAAACCACCCTCCAGAGTGGAAATCTTAAAAACGCTCCACCGTCGCGTTCCTGTGTAAAGAGTAAAAACCATGTAAAAACTTTGTCTGTTTGTCTGAAAAACAGCAGCATAATTACGATGTCTACTGTATGAAATAGCTTTCGCGTCAGGAGTGTGCCTATGATCCCTTAAAATGCTGTCTAGGTGAGGAGCCCAATAGATTGTGGAACAGAGCCATTGTGTGCATTTATGAAGTGCATGCCATGCGCTTGTACACCTTTGTATCTTTGTGAAAGTAAGACAGAGCAGGCAATCGCCCTCGGCTCCTAAACTTGGCACTGCCTGTTATCGTAGCAACACTGGCACCTTTAGGGAGTCCAAGGATAGATGGATAAGTGCTACAGATCTATGTGAAAGAGAGACATTTTTTAGAGATCTATGAGAGAGAAAAAACATTAAAAATAATTAAAATATTACACAATTCATAAATTATTTAATTACAAATATTGATCAAATTTTAAACAAAAAATTCTGATCAAATTTTGGGTGCATACACTACTGTTGAAAGTTTTGGGGTCCGCAAGATTTGTTGATCATCATTTGATCATTACAAAAGATTAATATTGTGAAATATTATTACAAGTTCATAAACTTGTTTTAAAATTTAATTTATTCCTGTGATGGCGAAGCTGAATTTTAAGCATCATTACTTCAGTCTTAAGTGTCACATGATCCTTCAGAAATCATTCTAATATGCTGACTTGGTCTTATTATTACCAATGTTAAAAACAGTTGTGTGGCTTTTAACTGAAATAGATAAATAACAATGTAGTCTTACAATGAGTTTTTTATTAATATTAAGGTTCCTTTCAGAATAAAATGAAAAAAATGTATCTTACTGACCCCAAACTTTGAACGACAGTGTATTTGATTGAAACTGTTGCTGGGATATTTATCATGGTGGTCAGTGGATGAAAAAAAAGTTTGGCTGATTATTGTTAAATGGTCCTAAACAGGATGCATGTTCACTTCACTTGACTATGTTTACTATGCTACCTTATAGTTCTTGTTGAGGTGGCTGATTTCCCAATATTCATTGGAGAGACCCATCCTGCTGAAGTCATTCGCCAAACTGATGAATTCCCAACCCCGTCGCCTCCCGTCCTCTTCATTTTGATGTGGATTATAGAGAAAGGCATAAAGCTCATCTTCTTTGACTGAAATTGCATAAGTATGTGATTATTGGGCCAGTCCTGCACTGTCACTAGATTCATTTAGCATGTGTTGTTAACCAAAATTAAGAATAGTTTTCACTAACTGAAATAAAGCTTATATATATATATATATATATATATATATATATATATATATATATATATATATATATATATATATTACTGTATATATATATATATATATTAGATGAAGTCCTGAAAAAAGAATAAATATTTTATAAACCTAATATAAATGTATGAATAAATAAAATATGAATAAATACTATAATACGTGGTACATAAATAATACTGAAATAACACTGGAAAGTTCATGTGTTTTCATGTCCTGATACTTAAACATTTGATTTTCTGTGGGTTATCAGTTCAAAAATAAAAAATAAAATCTCATAAATGGCTTCTTTGCACAGACCACCAGTATGTGTGTGGTGTGTGTGTGTACCTGGTTGAGAAAGGCGCAAAACTGACTGATAGACATCCTGACAATCTTTCTCTCTTTGGAACAGCAGATGAAGCATCTGGAAGGTTTTGCAGCGGATCAGGAGCGGACAACCAGACACAGTTAAAGGCAGTTTCTCTACTGACGCAATGTGATGATGCAGCACCTTCAAACACACGGGATTGAAATATAACCAGTGTTATCAGACATTTCTAGATGTGTGTTCCTAAAAGACTCAACAACATATGCCCTATGGTGGGAGAGATGAATGCATCCGAAATCAGGCGAGAAACAAAAGTTTTATGTCCGAATACACAGGACTCATAAAAGAGTAGGCAAAAAGTACAAGGATGACTGACTGGTGACATTCTGAAGTGTGCATATGATTGTGCACTTTATTATCCCATGAGGCCACGGAAGATGATTTTGTGAATTGCAGTGAAGCAACACAACTGACTTTGGTTGGTCAAATGATAATGACACCATGGTGAATGTTGTGCATTCACAAAATATACAACATACTTTCTTTTTCACAGCAGTTGTGTGAAGTGATTACTTATTCAAAATATGTACCTACTCAACAGAGTATGTGATTTCGGATGCAGCCCATGACATTCTGTTCCGACTGGCCTACATTACCCATGTTTCTTTGCGTGTACTGTTGGTTTGTTCCACGTAGATAAGGTGAGTGGCAGTCAAGTAAAGAGTGCCCAGAGCTGATGACTTTTCAGTGTATCTGTTCAGTAGTTTCACATACTCCACCTGCAAAAAAAAAAATCAGTAAGAAAAGCATTAGCGCAGAATTATGTACTACTAAAAGCATTAGCCGATGACTGAAGGGGTTAAGCACACAGACTCACGTCTGCTGGGTTTGGATGTGGCCCTCAGGGAGCAGAACCCATCATCCAGACTATGTTTAACACAATGGAGAGGAAATCCTACAGAACCTCTTAAGTCTAGTGTCAGCACATCCTGTTGCTCCATCTCTGCACTTTTGTCACTTTGGTTACTGAGTAACAAGCGATGAAACAATTGTAACACAAGATGCCACTTCAGCACAAAGGAACAATTTATTATGAGTCAAAGTCTAATGTATTCTGCTTGTTTATACTTGATGAAAAACTAATCTTTTTAGTGACTGATCTTTAGGATAGGAAAATGAAGCTGATCAGGTCTGAGATCTCTGATGTCTCCATAAAATGAACAGGTTAGAGCCTGTATTTCTGCTAATCAAGCTAAGCCATGTTAGGTCAAATTAAGATTATATTGATCAAGATTCAAACTAATAATTTTCTGTGAGCGGGAAGAGCAGATCTAACCAGAGTTGTTAGCTGCTAATGTAGACCACAGTTCCTGCGGTACTGCTGATTCAACATGTGACATCCTTTGAGCTGATCCCTCAAACACACACAAAATACAAAAAGCGTGCAGCAATCATCTTTTAATACTTTTAAAAACGATCATATCTGTAGAAACATATTTTCTACAGCATTACTTCTCAATCCTGGTCTGCAACCCAGACTGCACACCTTGAATATGCAAATTTCAAATAAGATGATGAGCATCAAGTTTGTTTTAAATGTAGATGGGATACTTAATGACCAGGACTGAGAATCACTCAGTAACTTAAGTACTATAATGTATAGGAGAAAAATATAATGTAACTTAATAGAAACTAAGTATTTTCTTATTAATATTGTATGCATGTTTATAATATTATTATTTCACAGTATAAATTGGGTCTTTATACAATAAATTACATAGAAGCCTTATACATTTTAGAGCAGGGTCCCTCACACGAGTATGATCATAAAGGTTGAAAACCCCTGCTATAGGCAAAGCATAATACTCTCCCTTTGCCTACAGGTTCACTTGAGAAAAGTTACAAGCGGAATTTTGAAGTGCCAAATGAAAACACATTCAAAGTCCTTTCACATTCATTAAGATCCAGCAACCAACTTTAAAATGCATTAGATGAATTTAACAGCATACTAAAGCTCGAAATCGTGTTTAACAACCCATTTAAACGATTCCTTCTGCATGTTTTTACACCAAGAGTGTTACTGAGTCTGACATTATGAGAACTGCCAACTTTACACGAGTAAGTTAAGTTACATCTGTTGATAAGATTCAGACCTACCTTTGGCGTTATAATGTGCTCCATATTTTCATTGGGTTATCATCCAACTGTCCACGTTAAACTTTCGCTGTTTGTGTGTTTAGTGGTTAACATATTTGTTTCGGAAAATAGTTCTACGTAGCTGGCGTTCCTCCGGTTCCTCTTCACCATGAGGAGGACTACAACAATCATGTCAGCTGACGGGAGCAGATATCGCGATAAGTCAAAGAGCAACGTGATTTCAGTGGCCAGTTCATTCCTGAAGCGGAAGCATCATGTAATGGTAATAATTTAACACTACAATACGTATGCGAATAAAAACAAATTGATTAAAAATAAATGATGAAAATTATTTTAGTGACACAATGTAATAAAAAAAGTAAAAATAAGTCCTATAGCTACAGCAGCTGTAATATAAAAAGCTATAAATAGTAATAAATAGTCTATATGTGAAAGGGTCTAAACAAATAAAAGTTGGCTTTTCATTTTGACATGACTCTGACTCTGACATGAAGCTGAAGTTTTCAGAGTGCTTGGGGCTTGTTGAAAAGTTAAAGAACAGTGTAAAAATGTACAAATACATTTGATTAAAATATAAATACATAAATAAATAAATAAATAAAAATAATTTAAACAATACAATAATAGAACAGTACTCATGTTAATAATATGATCCCTCCCCCCAAAAGTAGACCTATACTAATTGCATATAGGTCTTTATACATGAAAATATAATAGCACATAATAGCCTTTTATATGCACTGTCTCAATGCCTTACATTTTTAAGTACACTCAACTTGGAAGTTTAAGTCATTTCAACTTAAATTACATTAAACTGAATTAAAAAATGTGTAGAATCTTGCATAAAAGTTGAAAACATATGTTGTCATAACATATTGATAATTTAAAAAAAAATACAGTGTGGGGGTCCCTCATGAGGATAATAATGTCTGGGGTTCTGTGGCATTTAAAAGATCGAAACCCCCAAGGCAAGTCATGACATATCTGGAAACGTCATTAACCCTTACCTACACCCAGACACAAGCAGTGCAGGGGGGTTGCTCCTGCAGGGTGGCCCAACCAGATTTGTCTAATTGCTGGGGCGGACCCCCATCGCTTGACCCATTGTCACCTTAACGACCTCCCGACTCTTAGGCTCAGTTATCTTGATAACAGGCGCGCTAATGAAGAACATTAACATAGAGCTCACCCAGCTTAAGCCAAACTCCCTCTCAAATACCTGCCAATGCCCTGCACACACAAAAGCACAAAATACACATGCATAGAATCTGACAGAACAATAGGAATTGTTGACTGCAAGGGTTTTATTAAAATCAAGGCTGTTTATTCAAGAAATACAGCTAAAAAAATGTGTTACTGTCTCTGAAAATGCACAATTCCTCGCTATGTGAAAAGATTATGTCTGATTCAAATTATTTAAAAAAAAACAGTATAAGCAAATGAACAAGGGAGATTCTGAAGTGTCCATCCAATGGACTCTTTAGTATTCCATGAGTTCAAGGGAGAGAAGTTGTAAATAGTGAAGTGATACAAACGATGCTAGATCCCATGAAATTGACAGAATTACGGATGTATTACGATCATACATTCATGCTGTAACATACTTTTTTAATGATTGTGAAGTACTCAAATTCAAAATACTCAAAGAAGTATGTGATTTTGGACGCAGCCCATGAGATTATTTTTCTGATGGATATGCCTTCAGGTGCTAATGTGTTTTTAGGACTCTCAACCGAGCAGAGAATCAGATAAAAAACACAGAGCAATTCCAGGGTCCTCATACACCATCTGTGCTCGGGCACTTCAGGATAATGATGTAATCTGCAGACAGATTTGAATGCTGTCTGACACTTAACTCAGCTCCATCTGACTATATCATTTCATGTCATTCCTGCACTCTAAGCATGTGACCAGGTTTGAGAATGTCAAAAGGGTTAATCTACAGAAAGGACAGAGATGTTTGTGTTAATTTACCTGTACTGAGGTATGATAAGGGTTTCATGTTACGTTTTAGTCACCTAAAAACCTTTAAACATACAATAATAGTTAGATGCATTGAAGAAAACTGAACTTTTTGCTTTTTAGAAATTAAGGTGTAAATGAAGATACTTAGAACAACATGAAATTAGTTTCAATTTCCTGTCTATTCCACTCTCAGTCTCTCTTTCAGCTCCTCGCACTTTCTCTCTTTCGGGGTCTTTTTCCTCTCACTTTCACTATGTCTCTCTCTCTCTCTAGTCTCCCTTCCGTAATCCAACCAGCAAATCTGCCAAATGGTGTCAAGTTAATTATTTTGTTTTTCAGAAAATACATTTACCATCTGGATCTCACACATGTGGACACACACATACACAAAATATTCCTCTTGATCCCAGTTCTGAGATATGTAATTCTGACAGGAAAAATTCACCCAATTTTTCTTATTTTGGCATCACTCATCCTCAAGTTGTTTCAAATCTGTTTCTTTCTTCTGTTCAACATAAAAAAAGATAATTATTTTGAAGAATGTCGGTCACCAGACAGTTGACGGTAGCCAACGACTTCCAGTATTTTTTCCCTGTGGAAGTCAATGGCCAACAGTGAATGTCCATCAATGGCTAATGTGGCTTCTTTTATGTTCAGCAGAAGAAAGAAACTCGAACAGCTTTGGAACAACTTAAGGATAAGTATGTGATGACAAAATGTTACTTTTTGGCTGAACTATCCATTTAAGAAGCTATAGTTAAAGTTTATGAATTTATATTGACTTTAAAGATTGTTATTCAGAAAGCCCAGTCTTATCTGTCACACCCTCAGGAGACATGCAGGCTTTGTTGACCTGATGCTAATTTGTTAGTTCTTAGACAATGGCAATTTACTGTCTTTTGTGTGAGGACTAATCTCTGTTAATAGCTTGACACAATCAGGTCTGCCCAGCTGCAACAGAGATTTTATGTGAATGACGATGTTGTTGTTTTTTGTATACAGTCAAAGATGTAAATGAATTAAGGTAAAATCGGTTTTAACATAGGAAATAAACAATGAAGACATAGATGTGCACAGATATTCTGAGAATATATGTTGGTAGAATAAAACAGTCAAAGCAATAATTTATAGAGTGAAAGAACTGTCTTTTTAGAGGTTTAGGGTTTTTTAAGAGGGGTGACCCACAATATATGGTGTGGACAGCAATAAAAAAAAAAATGTAGTAAGCACAATTGTTAAATATGACCCAGATTGCATTTTGCTGACTTGCAGATTGCTGTCTAATGATTTTGTTTTATGTAGTGAAATATTGGCCAAAGCCACAAAAAATGGCACTTTAAAAAAGTTTTTTTTATTAAAAAACTCACATTTTCCTATAATCTGCCTCATGTTAATAATAGAATGTTGCAGCTCAGTAATAAAATAATAAAACACCACTTTTTATTCAGGTAGTTTGATATATTTTGTACAATAAACACCGGTAGGCCTACTTGTTTCTTGAGACTTGAGCACTAAAGAGTTTCATAGTTTCATGCGTGTGTGTGTGTGTGTGTGTGTGTGTTTAGATGTGCATTGATAGTGAATTGACCTCCCTGTCTCAGATAAAGTAAACAGAGACAGACAAGCACAGTCTGTAACCTTTACCCCCAACATACAAGGCTCCATCGTCTCCAGACATGCATGTTATTTAAGTTATATAGCTATCTAACATAAGCCTACTGTTCATATTTAGGTTTGTGTGAAAAATCTCTATTTTAAAGTGTAAATTTTAGACTGATTACATTTTGTGGGTGTTATGTCGTAAAGCCCAGTCCTCAGTTAGCCTACTCTCACTTTAAAACGGATTTTGATCCGATTAAAGTTTTGATTTGTGACCCAGGGAGATGATGGTGTAATTTAGAGTGAGTTCATCACCACTTGTCATATCTCAGAGTAATTAGCAGCGCAAACATGCAAATAAACCCTGCCAATCACTAAACCCTGCCTAAATTTAAATGCAGATGACCGATAACGAGGAGCTGATGGGAGCAGGAGGGGCTGCTAATGTGTGTGTGTGTGTGTGTGTGTTTGCAGGGGGATGGGGGTCCAGCAAACACATAAATGACGCCTGCAGACAGTCTCTCGATTATACTGGCTTGCGGGATCTTCGTAGCAACTTCACATTTAAACCGACTTCTGGAACTAAACAAACGCTATCATGACTTCATTCGTACCCTGCGCGCTCTTTCTGTTCATATCAATCGCTCTTCCGTTGTCTTACGGGTTATCGGGGGAATACTGTCACGGCTGGACGGATTCCTTCAACTCTTGGCACCGGGGATTCCAGTGTCCGGAGCGCTTCGACGGCGAGGACGCGCGCTACTGCTGCGGGACATGCGTGCTCAGGTACTGCTGCACATACGCGGAGGCGCGCCTCGACCAGAGCACCTGCGATACTGGCTCCGAATCGGAGAACACGGGTGACATGAGAAAGATGGCAGAAAGCGGTGAGTATTTATATACTTGTTTAATTCAACATGTTGTTAACACTTTAAAACAAAGTCCTACCCATGTAGCTTACTGTATTACAGGAATTAGGCTACAATAACTGGGCAATAACTAACCTAACCCCTGTAGTAGGCCTAGTTTAGGTAAATCCTTTAGTGAAAGTAGCCTACGTTTTTTTTTACATTTAAGTATTATTCATTTAAAGCAAATTATTCCCCAGATGTCAACTCCAGGGGACACACACAAAAAAACCCCAGTCAGACATCAACTCCAGGGGGTAAAATGTTGTCCTTAATAAAAATCTAAATTATGAATTTCTATTCATACAAGCGTTCATTCAAGTTATTTAAGGAAGTAAACGTTTGCTTTGAATCATTTTACGGAATACATTTATTATTGGCTATTCCCTTTTGCTCTGCAGCAAAATAATCTAAAATTATACAATCCCTTGAATGCTGTTGTATATGAATAGATATTCATAAATTATCTTTTTATTTAGGGGAATATTTACCCCCTGGAGTTGTTATCTGGGGACATTTTTAACTTGTTATCTTTTTCTAAGCGTATTAAAATACCAAGACCTTCTTCAGAAATGTTGTAGAATTTTATTTAAATTGTATTATTTATTTAATTGTATTATCCCTGACATGCTTCTTTTTATGATCCTCATGTTTAATTCCCTTTTCTCGCTTCCTCTCTAGTTCCAACATATCTCCCCTTTGTGATTGTGGTGAGTGCGTTCCTGTCGTTCGTTCTGGTCGGTGCGGTTGTGTCAATCTGTTGCTGCAAGTGTGTGAAACCCAAAGCGAGTGATCGACCAACAGGGCCATCCGCTGCTCAGACCAGCCTGCTGGAGTCTGGACCCTCAGTGGACAGCTCCACCCCATCCCGCACGTCCACCTCAGGCTCCTCCATGACAAACACTCGCCCTCCACCACCATCTGAACTCAGCGTTAACCTCTACGGGCCGATGGGAAACACATTTCCAAATTCGCAGTCGCAGCAGTATGTTCCTCCAGTCCCCCAGGGGGCGCCACAGTTCTATCAACCCTACATGAATTATGCTCTTCCCCCAGAGCGCACCATGCTGATGGCCCCAGCTTTCCTAGATGGCCGTTCAGCATTTGGGCAGGTGCACGGGCAGCCTTTTCCTCAGGCCCCCGGGCAGCCTTTTCCTCAGGCCCCCATGCACACAGAGCCCATCTATCCAACTGTCACTATCTGATGATGTTTATAAAGCTACAATTGGACTGTAAATCTCAGTGGGGCTACGCTACAAAAAAGACTAAGAATGTCTCGGGAATATGTTGTTTTCGCTGTATTGGATGGCTTCCACAGACATTTTCTGTACCCACATACACAATCATGACTGACATCATGTTGGTCATGGTTGGTATGATGTATTAATGCTTCTCATAGGAGTGTATATTTGCATGAACACTTGATTGTTTGCTCAGCAATCACTGATTGTGTTGTTATTTATAACAGATTAGAGAATACATTTATTTTCATAGGCAATTTGTTTGACTCCTCATTTTTACTGAGATGAATATTTGAAGAGTTCAGATGCAAAAGCCTGTAAATGCCATTTGAAATGTTCTTCTTTAATGATGATTTTTATAAAACTTGTATATTTAAGTTCAGTAATTTCACTTAAATGGCAATGATAATTACCTATAAATTGTTATTTAAGTGAAATTACTGAACTTAAATATACAAGTTTGATAAAAATCATCATTAAAGAAGAACATTTCAAATGGCATTTAGAGGCTTTTGCATCTGAACTCTTCATTTCAAGATGTGCGTGAAACTACACCTTAAAAATAAAAGTTCTTTATTAGCATATATGGTTCAATGAAGAATATTAACTTTTATGGAAACTTATATTCCACAAAAGGTTAGAAATAGTGGGAAAAGGAAAACGTTCTTCATGATAAGGTTCTTTCACTGAAAAATGCTTCTTCTATGGCATCACTGCAAAACCCTGTTTTACAACCTTTATTTTCAAGAATGTAGGATATTAAGTAATGTGAAATGATTTAATTCTCATAAAACTCATGGAAGACTCCATCAGAATTGGTTTAATTTACTGAAGTGAAGTACAATCTTTTCCTTAAACTCAAGTTCTAAAAATCTTCTAGCTATCTGAAAAGTAAGTGGCTCTTTGTTCTGCAAAGATCTTTGGGTTTTTCTTTACAGTACTTTGTGAATGTAAAGCTCTCCAGCCGTTCCAGCTGCTTGTGTGTGTGGCTGAGCAGGTTTTGTGCGAATGCGAATGGTTTTTATGCGTTTGTGTGTGGAAACGGCAGGAGGGGAGAGGACAAAAGATGCAGATCTCCTCACGCCCCTGAGAGTGGGATTAGCACAGGTAAAGAGGGGTGTGTGAGTGAGATTAGGCTCTGGATGGCCCAGCTGGAGTTTAAGCAGATGCGTATGAGTTCACTAACGAGCTGCAGATGAACCTACTGAGTTTCAGGCCAAATCCTGTTATGATGTAAAACATGTCCTGTGAAACACCAGAAGATAAAGACACATGAATAAATACAGCCATGCAGCCAAATAAATCTGCTCAGGTACACACAAATGTAAATACAAGTTACAACCAATCTGCTTTTGCTCACTCAAAACACAGTTTTTTTTTTTACTTTGATGCTAAGGAGAACAGTTAAACACACAAAGCTGCTGATATTTACTGTTTTAGTTCGATCTTGCTTGGTCAAAAACGTATTAATGTAAATAAAAATATTAATAATAAAGTATATGTAATATAGCTGTCTGGACTTATTCCACATAATATAGGTAAGAGTCTGGACTTATTCCACACCAAAATATTAATGGTTAAATACAAATGACACTTTTTTGCAAATCAAAAGGTTTTGATTTTCTTTGTATCATAATTTCCAATTTTTCCAATAATTTTCGTTTTTGAGAACCCATTGTCCAAGATAATATTTTAAGATATTTCCTCTGGCATAACTGTTGTATTTATGACAACTCTGCTTGTTTTCAACTTTTTTTTATTTACAGAAACTATAAAATATGTAAAAGTAATTAAACACAATTCATTTTGTGAATCCATAGGATACAATTTTTTTTATATGATAATTGAGGAGAAAAGGAAATTTGGATTCCCATTTATGACTTTAATTTCTGTTTTAACTTGATTTAAACTTTTTTTTTAAACTTAGGTTTAAGTTGGCTGATGCCACTTGGTTGAGAACCACTGTAGTCCTCGTTAGTACAATGATACGAAGTCCTTTATGTTTGTGTGTGTGCGCGCATTTAAACTTAAATATTGTTGAAATTTCTGTGGAAATCAGCAGCACGCCACAAATCCTTCCTTAAATGTAAATATCGCCCCACTCAGGATCAAGAGTGGAGTGCAAAAAGAATGCAGAACTCTACTGGTAAAGACATTAGCCAAAAAAAGAATGATTCTGGCATTGTTAGGGGTCATGGGTGAAAGGTCAAATTCCAGAAACATCAAGCCAACCACAGAGTGACACAAAGGGAGAAAAATAATGATAATAATGAAATAATAAATCAATCAGATGACATAATCAACTGAAATGAATTGTATTATATTAATTTAACATCATGACAAGACGTCCACAGTTTATTAGTTTCACACGTTTTAATTATTAAAAAAACGCAATGATTCAATGCTAAACGATCTAACGAATTCTTAATGCCCCTTTCGGACAAATTCCAGAACACAAAGTAACACAGCTCATTTGCTCAAATTGAATGATGGTTTTACAAGAACTTGGGCTTTAGAACTCCCATTCAATTTGTGTTCCATTATTATTCTACTTCTAAGGGGCCGTTCACACAGGACATGTTCTTGGGTTCATTCTGCGTTAATATTATTTTTTTGTCAGTAACTTTTTAACCTTTTTAAGTCTTTGTTTTAATGCCTGTTGTACCATCGTCTAGTTATTTTAGCATTTAATGCCATTAGCACCACTTTTTAAAGATACTTAAAGGTGCAGTAAGCGATTTTTCTGAGATACGCTGTTGAAAGTGGATCGGACCGGAGGGGGGCGGAGCTATCAAGATAGGGGTGTGATCCTTTTGGTGGGGGCATGTTAGTATTGGTGATTTAAATTTTTTAACAGCGTTTCTCAAAAATCGATCACTGCACCTTTAAAGTTAAAAACTCGCTCTGTTCCATTCCAATGCTCTCCATCTACGTCATGTGTGAACGGTCCATAAGACATTCTAGAACACTGACATGGTCTGAGACAGTCCATGGTTACATAATACAAGAAAAACAATTTGCACTTACCAAGAAAAAACATTGAAAAACATGTGAAATCATACCATTAATAATGAATTAAAATGATTAAAAAGATCAGTTTAAGCATTAAATGAATACTGTACAAATGGCTCTATTGACTAAAGCCACCATTAGTTTGAACTACGGATTAGACTTAAACCCCACACGGAATAGTACATTTCTAAACCAGCATCCATTTCCACTACAAACTAAATACAGACACAGTACAAATACAATATCAAGGTTTCACTAATATAAAATGAAATGGAAAAACTGAGATCTCACATACACTGAAGCAGAAAGACAGATGAAATACAGGATCACTATGAGGGGTCAAGTTATCAGACTGCAGATGGTCTGTTCCTTCAGGACAATGGTGTGTGTGTGTGTGTGTGGCTTCATAGTAACTGTCAGTGTGTATGTCGTGCATGCATGAGAGCGTAAGTGAGTGCGTTTATGTGTAAATCAGGTTTTCTTAGGGGTTGTTTGGAGCCATGTGTGTCACTCATCTGGTTTTCTCTTAGGTTTTTTAGGGTTGCGTGAGCGACTTTTGGCTTTGCAGAGAGGACAGATTGGTGCATTCCGATGGATTTGTTGGTGGCAGGATAGACAAGCCTGGAAACAGACAAAAATGAAATCAATATCATCTCTTGGACTCCATACATACTGTATGTGTTCGATTTAGCAGTTTATAATGGGTTTCCACAATAAGAAGAAGAAACACTAACATTTCAAAAGTTTGGGGTCAGTAAGATTACATTTTTTAACCAGCAAGGATACATTCACTTAATCAAAAGTGACAGTAAAAACATTTCTTAAGGATTTCTATTTCAAATAAACTTTCTTTTCATCAAATAATCCTGACATAAAATACATCACGGCTTCCACAAAAATATTAAGCAGCACAACTGCTTTTAATATTGATAATAATAATAAATGTTTCTTGAGCACAATTTTTGAAGGATCATGTGACCCATGAAGACCACAACACAGAAAACAACATAAACAAACATCCCCTTCCGTTTTCAATTTCCTCTAAACAATAAAACCCTTAGGCACTAAAGGAAAATTACATATTTTAATGCTTTAGCATTCTCTTGCAAATCTTGGGATTCAAGAACTCAAGCTTTGAACGTGAATGCAAAGTTCCACGAGGGAACACAAAACATTTGCGAGAGAATGCTAAAGCATTAATTTCTCCTCCCATCTCCATGCCCCTTTAGAGTTTCATTCAATTACATTATATAAAAGTTAATTTTTTGACCAGTTTCAACGTTTTATTAAATTTTCGTTCCTGAAATCCACCCTTCTGCTGGGATCAGGGTAATCCTGATTTTTTGGATTAAAGGTTTCCTGATCTTACCAAAAAGTTTTGAAAAACACAAACTAACAATTTGATCCAGATCAAAACCAAGATTAGATTTTGTGATCTTATCCAATCTACAACCCATTTTCAAGATTTGATCCAACCCAAAAGCTGAAATCCAATCTTTTGAACAACTGGACCTTAGCATTTTAGGAATCTATTTGACAGACAAACTAAAAAGAACCGGCTCATACTTGGACCATCTACCTCAAAACATTCAATTTAGAATGCAAGCACACAACTAAAGCTAATATATCATCTCTTTTGCAAGTAATGTGTAGACACTGTCAAATCAGCTAAACATATTTTTCCACATGTGATTGCTGATATTTGAGTGTGTGTACACAGGTAGTGATGCACTAATGTCAAAAAGTACCTTCATAGGTGGCGGCTGCTGGCGGAACGTCGCTGTCTGCCTGGCGTCTTGTTTCCGCGCAGCTTGAAGCTGCTGGGCTGCAGCCGCCGCCGCTGCTAGGGATTCTGGGATAGGAGGTTCCTGAGGTTCAGTCTGCCACTCAGCCTTTTGCTTTTCAAAGTAACTGAAAGGAGAGGAAGAGAGGACGTAAACAAACAGTAAGAATTTTAGTCTTCCTTAAAGGAACATGCCGACTTTTTTCATCTCCTAAATTAATAAGTCTTTATTCGTGTTCTGAGATAATTATTAATCAGGATTTGTTTTTAGTTGGAATTCTATGAAACATCATGTTATTACCTGGTCTGTTATTACACTGTTTATAGGATTTTTTTTGCGTTATTTTGTCACTTATTGGAATTAGTATGCTAGCTGGAGCCATTTATATCCAGTCTTTGTGCTAAGCTAGGCTAGCGGCGGGTGCGTCAGATAGAGTAACAGCACGCACGGAGATGAAAAAGGTATGTATGAACTATGTATGGAAAAAGCTAAAGTCCAAAAAAGTCGGCGTGTTCCTTTAACACACCACACACTCTCTGTCTAAGAATTACTCTGTTTGCAAATACACACTCCTACACAGCAATGACTCATTTTTAGGAGTTCCCTCAGTCACACACACACACACACACACACACACACACACACACACACACAAAGGAACAGTGTTACTAACTCCAGTGAGAGCTTTTCCTCTTCTTGACTCAGGTCAGGGAGTCTCTGTAGGCCGAGGGTCATCCTCAGGGCGTCCACATGTTCTTTCAGGGGCTTATATTCATCATGGAGACGTCTGGTTGACTCCAGCAGTTTGTTCAAGTCACTTTCAGACTGTTTGATAGTGTTTTCCATCTGGAAAAAGAAATATAGCCACTCCATCAATCAGAATATTGGGAAACTAATGGTTAGGAATCTGATCTGGTCACACCGAGGCTACTGGGTCAGATCCTGGATACTGCAGAAATATTTAGCTTGTGGAGTAAAATACAGTAAACAGTAAAAATAACTTTTCTATTTTAATTTATTTTCAAATTTGATTAGTTCCTGTGAAGGCAAAGCGGAATTTTCAACAGCCATTACTCCAGGCTTCATTATAACACATGAAAATCATTATAACACATGAATCATCAATACTCTGATTTGGTACTTGAGTAATGTTATCGAAGTTGAAAACATTTGTGCTGCTTACTTAATATGTGCATTTCAGGATTCTTTAAATATATAAGAAAGTTCAAACATACTTGCATTTATTTAAAATAGAAATCTTATGTAATATTATAAATGTTTCTGTCACTATTGATTAATTGAATGCATCCATGTTTAAGTTCTTTTAAGAATTTAAAATGTACAGACCCAAACCTTTGAACACTAGTGTAAATTGTAATATATTATTCTTTTGCATGCCTTTCTATAAGCACATTAAAGAGATAGTTCACCCAAAAATGAAAATTCTTTCATCATTTACTTACCCTCAAAATGTATGTCAGTATTTTCCCCAAACTATAGAACTCATTAGGGCCCATCAACTATTTAGTTACCCATATTCTTCAAATATCTTCTTGTGTGTTCAGGATAAGAGAGAAATTTATAAAGGTTTGCAATGATTTGAGGGTGAGTAAATGATAATGGTAAATTTCGGGTCAACTATCCCTATGTCATAGTAAGTGTAGAGGCACTAGATATATATTTACTTTATCGAGTGCACTACAAACATGATAAATAGTGCAATAAAAAAAACAATAATTTTTCATTGTTTACCACATTGATATCAGCATGTATGAGACGCAGTTCCTCTACATGAGCCATTTTCTCCTGCAGCAGAAGATCCATTTCCTGTTTGTACTCTCTCAGGTGCTTCTCCTCTGACTCAAGAGCATCAAACTCACTCCTCAGTCTAGACTTGATCTTCTCCATCTGAATGGTCTTGTTCCTGCAAAACCACACAAACACACTAAACATGTAGCCAGTGCTTGACAGAATATGGCAATGCAATGCAAAGACGTCTGATCTGGTGCATGTGGTTTTAAACGAATAAGACATCTACTAGCCTATGTGGTTTCAGTGACCCGATCACAAAATGTGTTAGACTTCGTGTGTGAACAGACAATCAAGTGTGTTTGACTTTTATTAATGATTAGGAGTCGTTTTGCAGGAAATGAACCGTTTGCTCTGCAGTTTCGTGTCTAACCACAACAGGATGCTTTTCAAACTCTCATCCACGCTAAAACAACGGCGTGATCAGAGACTTAGTTGATGCAGAATTAGTGCGAGATGTTTTCAGATTTAGTGCAAAGCTGCGTGTTTTTATGGTTTACGCGGTTTGCTTTGCTTTAGCATCATGACCGACACAAAGAAGATGTCAAAGGGGAATTTTATTAAATAGTTTTAGATATAATAACGTTATATGAAGATTCATGGATTGCTTATTAAATGCAACGATTCAGGGAAAATACGCTGTTTTTCGTGATCCTGACGGAATTGGCCAGATGTTGAACACAGGCTAGCGAATCTGCTTTAGGATCAATTTCAGCTTTTCTTACCTTATTTCTTTGATGTTTTCTAGCTTGCACATTATCTCTTGCTCATCCGCCATGGTGGACTATGAAATTGTAAGAATTTCGTGTGAATACGAAAAGAAGCAACGATTGTAGCGGATATCCCTCTCATAAGAAAGACAATAGAAATGCTAACCAGCTGTGGACAACATCAACACGGCGCTGACTACATTTCCCACAATCCTGGGCGGGGTTTAAAGGGAGAGTGTGTTGTTAAATAAAACCAGTCTGAATAAAACACAAGCGTTTATTAGACGTTTATGATATAATTCAATTTCAGATATGTTCTTAATCTTATTTGAAATGTTGGGCAAGCTATTAAAAAATGTAGCCTAAAATGTAACCAAGATACCAACTACATTTAGAGACAGCAGGTAGGGACAAATGTAACCTGTTACATTTTAAGCCACTTCAAGTTCATATTCTTAAAAGCCTTAAACATGAAAGTTTACTGTAATGTGATTTAGTAGATGTTTATTAGAAAACAAACAAACAAACAAACAAACAAACACACAAAAACACATCAACTAATACAGAAAAACATTTATATTGCCAAATGTGTCTGAGTGTACATTCACGTGACAATTCACTATATGTGTATATATTATTTTTCCATTCATGTTCCGTTGTGGTATTCCGATGTATTTGATAGAATGATACATGTCCAAAAAGAGTGGCAACGCAGGGGTTATTTTTTGATACTTTAATGTGCTTTGATGGTCAATTCTTTACACATGCTGCGCGCTTCAAGTTTGAACTCATAAACCTTATTATAATTGGCAAACGATAGGATGGATTTACAGTTTGGTTTCGATTGCTTGTAGGCAAATCAACTTACTTGGTTATTTAATCCAACTGTTTTCGAGGAACCAAATGATTCAGTTCGCGACTGAACCCTCGAACAAGAATCGGGAACCGCGATTGAGCAATTCACAAAGGTAAATCATCAAAAAGAATCGACTCAGAATGATTCTTTTCGCGAATCTGGCATCGCAATTCTGATTCAAAACAGACAACCGAAAAATGTAAGACAGGCGGGCTTGAAAGGTAAATTATTATAAGGGAAATTCATCGCTAAACAAACATTTACAACTGAATAGCGACATTTAAAAAAAATCGACGTTATCTCATATAGCTACTGAGAATTGTAGTTAAACAGTTTAAAAGCATTCGTGCCGCTCTTCTGTCCAGCATTCTACTGATACTTAATTATAACGGATTTAAAAACAACAACAACAACAACAACAACAGCTGAATATTGTATCAACCTGAACAATAAACTTGGGTGTCTGACGGTCATATCGGACAGCGCCTTCGGCGCTCAACGTGTAGGATATATTTTTAACCCTCGGTTGCTGCATTACCGGAGTCCCGTCCACCCACGTGCTTCAACGGAGGCAGCAGCAATAACACACACTTCTGCGGCTTTGCCCGTCCGAGCGCAGCGACAGGGGGCGTCCGACGTGTTGCCGAAGCGCAGGCGGTGGGTGCAGTCGGGGCCGCTGTAGGGAGGGAGGGAAGTGAGGAAGGGAGGGCGAGAGGAGAAGGAGGGATGGAGATGGATGATAGATGCTTATGTAGCGCGTCCCGTACGTTTGCCGTTATGCTCGGCCGTAGACAAACTTGCATCCTCCCGTGACTTTCTTTCTTTCCCCTGCTGCTCCACCCATGAAGCAGGACGCAGGGCGAATGCGTGCCACTGTCAGTTTTCCGGAGCGCGTCGTGATCGCTTATTTATCCGTCTGATAAATGGTTTTGGAGCTCGCCGCGCCCGCCAGTGCAGGCCCTGCGCTCCAGCGCTGCATCCCGCACATCCAGCGGGTTTTCCGGGTCAGAGTGAGCTGCAGCACCGCGGAGTCCAGCTGCAACACCCCCAACGCCGGCTCCAGTATCATCGTAAACATAGAGGACGGCAAGGAAGAAGACTGCACTAAAGCTAAAGTAAGTATGTGTGTGAGAGTGCCTGTGTGTCGCAGGAGAGCCGCGCGAGCACGACCGACATCGCCATTCAAGCTCATAACATTTTCGGGTCTGTTTTTACTTTCATGGGCAAATGATGAACTTTGTTGGTTGCTTACATGAATAAGTAAATTTCACTAATTGTAAATGTTTCAGGTGGGGGCGAAATGATCTTTAAATCACGACCAGACCTGATGCTCACGACTCACGTTTTACAGAGATTTACTGAGTTCACTTTGACAGGCGGCGCGCAAACATGCACTCGTTGACTTTTCAAGCTATAGCCTACAGATGAGGACCTATCATAGACAGAATACTTTTAAAAAAACATATTAATATAATCATATTTATTACTTTTGTCTTTAAGCCTGATTCTCACACAAACCTGTTGACATTACTAGAGCCGAAGCAAAACATAACGTAGGCCTATGAGCTGCTCAAATAGTGTGTGCACTTCAAAAATCCACGAGTAGATCTTTGACACTTGACATTTTATAGGCTAAACATTTGGCCTTTGCAAGAATAGCCAAACGTGTACTCTTAGGGATCCCTAAAAAGGTGTATTTATCCATTTACAGGCAGGTATTCAATAATAAACTTTTTTCTGCTCTTTATAAGCATGAGGCATTACACTTGAAGGATGCTGCTCATGCGAAATTAGGTGTCCTTGCTTGGGCCAAACAGAGTCAAGGCAGTGAGTCCACACACACACACTTATTTGGCATTGTGCATACATGTCAATGTCACAGCATTGGTCTATTGCTGCTGCATTTGCATTTTTGCATACACCTAAAGCATTAAAAAGTAAAGAATGCCGCTTCAGGTAAGAGGAAGCCTCCTGTCTGTGCATCTCTGTGTGAGTGAGTGCATGCTTTCACCTCCTGCTGACTATTTTGTCAAAATTGCACCATAAGATGCTGCCACCTACTGTCTTTAGACTGAGTGCCTGAGCTCAGAGCTGCACCGTGGGCCTTACATGAGCTTCATCTAGCCATGAGCTCCAGCATAGAGACTCCACTTGTTGCTATGAGACAAACCAGCATAAAACTGTGTGTCTGCACTCGAGTGCATGGTGGCCTTGCTGATTGTACGCCTGTGTTGTGGAGGAGGTGAGGAGAAGAGAAGGGAAAAAGAGAAGCAAAACAAGGCAGAAATGAAAGGGGAAGAGCGAGGGAAGAAAAGGAGAAGGAAGGAGACTTTTAAGAGGAGGATGCATTCTGTTGTCCGGCTTGTTTGTGGTGCGTCTGCTGAATACACTTGTGTTGTTTTGCTGCCGACTGTTTGAGTCATAGAGTATTGTGTGATTTTTAGGACATGAGTTATGAGCTGTATGTTTACAAAAAATGAAATTCGGTGGTCCACTCGTGCGGCTCACTAAACGCTGCCCCCACATGATGGGCCACTTGTTTGTTCATGAGATGGCCATTCTGGCTCACTATGCTGCAGTTTCCCTCTGCAGTCAGTCAAGTGTTTGGCGTGAAAGAGTACGGAGAATTCCTGTATTTGTTCACCGGCTCTTTTATGTTTTAAATGAAGTCTTACCTTTGCAAAAGGCTAATTGTTTCCAATCTCGGGTCTCTGTCCCTTTCTTACTGAGTTGCAGGCTTCTACTGTACCTTTTCATCTAAGGAGGAAAATTTCAGCTTTCTCCTCCTTTCTTCCTTGCGTTTTCATGTGCATCATGCACAGTCCTCTCCCTCCCACTCAGCAGCAGTTTCCCAATCAGTTCTTTAAGCTGGCCAGGTAATTTACAGAGAAAGCGGAAGTTTAATTACGTCAGACACATCATAATGAACATGGCATGGTGAATGAGCAGCTGATATTTTTTTTTCCCTTTTTTATTTAAAACTTTGTGTTAATATGTATGGTTTTAGCCACTTACCTCTATACCAGAATTAATCAGGTTTTCTTTGGGTTATTTCACTGATCTCAGAACAGTTTCTCAGTCTGCTGTGGTTGACTGTGCAAACACTGACTGCATGATGCAGATGATCTGCAGAATTTGATACATACAAAACATATGATGTTTTAACAGTACAGATTCATATAATAATGTAAATTTTGTTGTTTATGATTTAGTTGATATTTTTGTTTGAATAGATTGAAATGTATTTGTTATACATTTTAATGTTTTATTTCTTCTTCTATAAATGCATTATAACATCTTTATAATGAATATTATTAACAGCATAATTAATAACAGTATTATTATTATTATTTATTAATTAATAATATTATTATCATTATCAGATGTTAAAAATAATTATTTATAATCTATTATTATTATTAGTAGTAGTAATAATATTAATAATAATTATTTATATTTAATATTATTTTTTTATTATATGAATGCATCTGAACATCTTGATGATGAATAATTCTAACAATAATAATTAATATTAGTACTAGTAATAATACCAATAGTGATTATTCATATTTAAATATATTAGAAATATATTTTTATATTTAATTTTTATTATATGAATGTATACATTCGTAACATTTTTGATAATAAGTATTGATATGTTTAATATTATTATAAAATCATATTGACCACTAAACATCTCAGAATATTTGTTTTAAGATTCAGAACAGTGGAAAGTATGAAGATGTTAACAAAAATGTGTATCTACTGTGTAAGGGTGAGTTCTCTACTGTCCTGTCCAGTTATAATACCATAACATGCAACTCTCTGTTCAAGCTATAGTGATTATTAAAAATCTTTCCGGTTTACTGCAGGCTATTTGACTGATCTCAGAACAGCTTCTCAGTCTGCTGTGGTGGAGCTGATCTCAGAACTGGGCCCGTGGCTTGCGAGCGCAGATGATGCGGTTCAGTGCCCAGGGGAACATGCTGCTGGAGTCAGCGTCACGACTCAGAACAGCAGCTATGTCACGCTGGGGAGGAAATTCTTCAGTACGGCACATCTGCAGAGAGAGAGAGAGGGGGAAGATTGTATACGCTGTCAGTTTAAAGTGATATTATTCATCTCAAATGCAAACAAACGCTCTCATTCTCACTCCCTCTCTCTGTCGCATGTGCTTGGAGAGCTCCAGTTCTGCGCGTAGGTGTTTATTAGTGAAGCATGCATGTGTGTGCTTTATGCGTGCATTTCGGCTTTGCCCGTGAAGGAGTGTATGGTTTCTTCGAGCGGTGTAAATGTAATATGTGCACTGCGTGTTGGTGTGTGTGTGTTCCAGGCTTTCCCAGAGAACACTGCGTTGTGTTAGTCGTGACTGCTAAAAAGCAGTTAGCTGATGACAGGGCTGCGTTGCTAAGCAACCGGTGTCATGAGCGCAGAGGAGCCTCTCGTAGCTGGATGGTGCTATCGGTTTTCTCTCTACACGCACATGCACACGCACACACTCTCAACCTACACATACACACATCCCTCTCACCCCACACAAAAACAAACAGGGATGCACACACATGCATACGCAGATTCACATATTCTCACTCACTTTAACTCACACACATATTAGATGATGCGTATCAACCGTGATAGAACTGGATAGAATTAGCAACATTTGCTGGTCAAAAATGTACTGTAGTTAAATAAGTTTTTGGAAACGGCAGATAATTAAGGCGAACGTGCAGGAATCTGCTGAAAGAAAAGGGAATGGTTTTCTGAAACTTAGTTAAAGTGTCATTTCCCCTCAAGGAAGTTCAGCCATAGCCACACACCACCACACCCAAAGGAACTTTTCTTTTTGTCTTATTGAAATTGTTTACACGCAATACCTAAAAGTCCAAGCATTTAAGCAACCCCCCATCAGCCTAACATATCTATATCCATATATATATTCCATGACTCACAGCACATAATTTGGAGCAGCTTGTGACACAAGGGCACGTGCGTCATTGCGATTGTCTTCTATGAATATGCTCACCTTTACAATTTGGCTGACTTAAATAAAGATAAAATAATGAGTTAGCTTTATACAAACAGAAGAAGCTCAGAGCCAACTATTTGTGTTAGATTTTACAAGAAGAATCATTAAAAAGGCTTTATGTAAAGCTTATTTGTATGGAAGCTTGTTTCTGCCACGGGATAAAACGATTTAAAAGATAATTGCGATTTTTTTTAATCCCATAATTCTTAATGAGACCTTTTCTCAGTATTGTGATTTTATATCACACAATTCGGACTTTATAATTTGCAGTTGTGAGTTTATATCTTGTAATTCTAACTTTATAACTCACAATTGCATTTATATCTCATAATTCTGACCTTTCCCCCCCAATTGCGATTTAACACTATTCTAAATATATAAGTTAATTTTAGATTTATATTATTCATTTTTTTCCGTGTATAAATTGGAATTTTTTTACATTTTAGGATGTGGTCCCTCACAGGATTGATGGTCCATAGCATTTAAATGATTGTAAAGCCCTTCTAGGGTGTATGCGTACACTGCACGCGATGTATCAGCCTTTCTTCGCGCATGCAGTGTATGCAGCTCGCACATGCGCCTTGATTTTTTTTTGTTACACAAATTAGTTTGAATGCGTCCATATCATAGGTCCATATCCGAATAACCGTAATTACCAGATACCGATCTATAAAAAGTGTTCACTTTACTCTAGTAAATTCGGCATTATCTGGGGGCTCCGACTTGTACCACGTGGCCGCTGTATATTAATTTTTGGATAGTGTGATAGAACCGTTTAATTCCGAGAACGTGAACAACAGGACAGGGTAGGTCCCAGTAGAATGTCACGGGTTGTCGTTCGTCACCTTTCCTCTAGTAATTACGGTAATTACGGCATGGCTTGAACGCCGAATTTGCCCACAAGGTGGCAACACTGGCCCGGTCCGTTGTTTCATAGTCGGGAATGAAACGGGGGAGACAGAATAAGAACAACAGAAACGACTGAGGACGGCAACAACAATAGACTCCCGCGTTGACGAGAGCCGGTGTAAGTGATACCCCCAAATTCTAGTTTAAACGAGCACAAAGACATTTTATCGCTCATAAGATTTGCAGAGGAATATCGCGGACACTAAAAAAGGATGCCTCTTTCTAATGCGCATGTGTCGAGTATTGTGAACGCATAGTGAAACGTTATTTAGAAAAGCTGCTTCTGATTGAGAGAAGAAAGAAACAACCGACGTACAATTTGGGCTCATGATCCGTAAGAAATCTTTCTAATGTTTTGTTCAGAATCAGTTTTCTTTTTCTTAAATGAACGGGAAGTTTGAAGAGCAGCGTTTTTTTCAATTGGAACCATTATAAATAACTTAACGCACCCTTGCTGATTGTGATTACAAGTAAGTTAGCGGTTTATTAAAATTATATATAACCTATTATTAAAAGGCTATTATTAAAATATTGAACTGTACTGTATATGTTAAACATTTATAATCACTGGCAAAAAAAAAAAAAAGCAAAAAAAACTATGTCTGCCATGTAGGAACGGTTCATTGTTTCTGTAACGTCGTGTCCATCTATAAAGTTACTGCTGTAATTTAGATTTCACTGTAATTTCAAGCTTTAGTAATTATATATAAAACAATGAACATTTAGTGTTTGGTGAGCTGAGACGTGTGAGAGAAGTAAGGTGTTACTGCATCCTTTGAATCATAGTCAGTGTATTGTTTGATTGAACCCTTGATTTTTTTTTTTTCAGTGAAAGAAATGAGAGCAAACATGATGTGAATAATTAAGATTATAACTGATGATAGGCTATCTCTGTAGTCTTTTATTATAATTAGATATAAATGAATGTTTTATGTATAAAAAAGAAGAGTTCTCAGCATGGTTTGGATGTGTAGCTACATTTTTTAAAATGGGCATTAAGTTGGCCCACATAAAGTATTTTTGAATGTAGATTCTAATAATATTGAATAATTATGGCAAATGATCTGTACATAATATTTTCTCTTTTTGTCAGGAGTACATTGTGTCGCTGATAAGTCCTGTTCATAAACACCGTGAGCGTTTGACTCTTTGGCTGCAGCGGCGACTGCATGCCCTACGCACAGCTATTGAGTACGAGAGCTGCGCCGTGGTGCAGGTGAGGGACCATGCACTGGAGCTTCAGGGAGGTCATGTGCAGGTAACAGCTGCGTGCGCTATGCTGCAGCGCCTGAAGATGGAGCACCGCGGCTGCCACAACCCCCAGCCCTCGCCGGCAGCTGCTGGCCACGACTCTCCAGAAGAAGAGGAGGAGGAGGATGAAGCTGGGGAAGAGGGGACCAGTTCGGAGAGCGAAGGAGAGGGGCGGTCGCGGAGCGGGAGTTCTGGAGGAGGAGTCGGCACCGCGGGCTCAGGAGATGGACCGACGGGTAGGAGGCGGGACCCGCTCGTAGCGACCAAACCTCACCGGCAGCTGTGCCGCTCATCTTGTTTGGACCGCCCCAGCTTCAGCCAGAGCAGCACCTTGCAGGAGCTACGCTCGGATGACACCCGCACTGACCCCTCCCAGAGAGCCCTTGCTCCGACCGTCTCAGCCCAAATGCCCTTACGTCAAACCAGTGACCGAGATTACCAATCCAAAATGGACTTCGCTCTAAAACTGGGCTACTCCGGAGAGCAGGTGGAGTCTGTGCTGGGTAAACTGGGAGCCAGCGCGCTAATCAATGATTTATTGGCCGAGCTGGTGCGGCTTGGGAATAAAGGAGATCCAGAGAGCCAGGCAGCAGCGGGCACTGCCAGTTTAGCACCACGGGTGGTGGGAGCCAAAGAAGCCGTAAGCCCTGAGGCATCACTGGAAGATGACTCGTCTGACATGTATGAGAACCTCAGACCAATTGTGATTGATGGATCCAATGTTGCCATGAGGTAAATTCTAATGAGAAACAAACTAAAACAAACAATTTCTTTAATTGCTGACAACACCTGCATATGTATGCTTTTACGTTAATTTTGAAAGTAAATGGGTCAATTTTAGGAATGTACCGATTTTAAAAATCTGGCTGATAACGAATTATTTTTGGTCTACTAACCAATAGATGTTATCTAATGCCTGGTATTAAAATAATAAATGATTAAAAACAAAAAGAGCATCTGAAATCAGTTTTAAATGCTATAAGTGAATTTAAACATCACAACATTATAATGCACAATATGAAATATGGATATAATTTTGAGACCGATACCATTGAATTACAAAATCTTTAATATTGCATGATAACCAATTTTTTACTGATATATCGGGCATCCGATGTCAATTTTGATTTCATGTTGACTTTGAAGGCATAGTTACCCAAAAATGTAAATTTTGTCATAATTTACTTACTCTCATGTCATTTCAATCTTTTATGCATTTCTTTCTTCTGTGGAATGAAAAAAATATATATATTTTGAAGAATGATAGTAACCAGACAGTTTTGGTTCCACTTTGACTTCCATTGTTTGGAAAAAAAAATACTATGGAGGTCAATTGGAACCAAAACGGTTAGTTTACCAACATTCTTCAAAATATCATCTTTTCTGTTCTGCAGATGAAAGAAATTCATACAGGTTTGGAACGAGATGAGGGTGAGTAAATTATGACAGAATTTTAATTTTTGTGTGAACTATCCCTTTAAGGCACTGGACTGTTAACATTTTGAAGAGAGAATTAGTCACTCACAACCTGGGAAACTGAACTAGAGAGTCACCAGATTCTCACTATTGTTGTTTACTTCTGAAATGTATGTTTTTGCAGGATGTCTTTTGGAGAAATTATCTTGAAGTTCCTGTTTTGAAATGCTTTCAGTTTTAAGGAATGTTCAATCAGTGAGTGAATTCAGTGTATGTCTGCATGCGTGTAATTTGATGTTGGTAATATTATTTTGTAGCCATGGAAACAAAGAGGTGTTCTCATGCCTGGGCATTCAACTGGCTGTTGATTGGTTCCTGGAGAAAGGCCACAAAGACATCACAGTTTTTGTCCCAGCATGGAGGAAAGAACAGTCAAGACCTGATGCACCAATTAAAGGTACCACAGAAGTGAAAGGAACCTGCAGAAAATAATATTCCTATGACGAGTTAACACTTCCCAGAAGTGCGAGTCTGTGTGGATATACAGTTTAAAAGTCTGAGCTCACTAGTTTAATTTCTTTAATTTCTTGTTTTCTAGTTTAATATATGTAATATATTTATATTAATTGAGATAATATACGTTTAATTCAACACTCCTACTGTGTGTTGTTAGATACAGTGAAACTTTTCAGTGTGTGTTACCATCAAGAGACATTTTTATTTGCCTGTATGAATGTCTCTGAGGAGATGCCATGTGTCGAGTGAGATCGTCCATCTGTGCTGTGATGTTTATTCAAGTTTGCGTATGTCTGTGCATGAGGTCACAGGAAGTGATGATGTGTGATGTCACCCTCATCCTCAGATCAGGAGATCCTACGGAAATTAGAGAAGGAAAAGATCCTCGTCTTCACGCCGTCTCGCAGAGTTCAAGGCCGGCGAGTGGTTTGCTACGATGACCGTTTTATTGTCAAGCTGGCCTGTGACTCGGACGGGATCATCGTGTCCAATGATAACTACAGAGACCTGCAGAATGAGAAACCGGAGTGGAAGAAATTTATTGAGGACCGACTCCTTATGTACAGCTTCGTCAATGACAAGTATGCTCGCCCACAGTTACCTTGGTGACGGGGTTTTCTCTCTCTCACATTTGCGTCTTTTGCTTTCCACCCTCGCACCCGTATGGCGTTCCTCTCTCTCTGTTCTTCTTTCATTTTTATTGCTCTGTCACTTGTTTCAACTCTCAAATCTCTTGTTCTATTTTATAAATAAGCTTGAATTCGTTTCCTGATTTATTTGCTTAAGTTTGATTTTCAGTGATTAGGAGTGAGATCCCATGATAAGACCTGTTGAGATTATGTATTTGCTTGTTCCCAAATGACCGTCTGCAAAAGCCATGCCCCCTAGTTATTGGTACTACGCCCGTCAAACAAATGGTCAAACATGATCAGCACGACAGATTCCCATGACAGAAAACGGTATACCCGCTAACCTTTTTCGGAGCAATACCTCTGTGATATCCTCCAGATCGAGGCACAAGGAATTACAGTATGCAGTGGAGGGATATATTCAAAATACAAAAATACGCAATGAAGGAGACATGACTACTATCGAAGTGAATGTTTACCGGTCTCAAGCGAAATCTGAGAAACTCCATGACCTATAACGTTACCTCAAATGCAACCAGCACAGCCTTGAAAAAGATTTTATAGGCTGTTTCAGTGGCTAATTGTATGGAGTTAGAAATATATAACTCGTGCTGCATATTTAGTCATTTTGCCTCAAATACAGAATTATAACTTTACATTCGCTTTAACAACCAGGTTGTTCATTACCACGGCAACCGCTTGGGTGTCATGCTGAGAAGTTTAAAAAGTAACTGATACATAAGAGACGGAAAGATGCAGATAACCATACATTATTTAAGGTTATTTCTATTCGTTACGATATTGATATATGAACTGATATTGTCAAGTAATGTTGTTGCCACCTCATATTTATAATATTAGCAATATTGTTTCATTAAATAATTTGACTTTAATCATTCAAATCATAGTTGTGCTTATTTTTGTCTGTTTGCTTGTTTTGTAGGTTTATGCCTCCTGATGATCCTTTAGGCAGACATGGACCCAGTCTGGAAAATTTTCTCCGCAAACGACCAGTGGTTCCAGAGCACAAGAAGCAGCCGTGTCCTTATGGTCAGTACAGCAAAAGTAGGGAATTAATTTATGTCTTTATTTCAAAACATTACAGCATATTAAAAACATAAATAAATATATTAGATACATTTTTCATGCAGGTTATTGTCATGCTATGGAATAAACGATATATATCTATATCTATCTGTGTTTTAAAAAAAACAGAAGTAACAATTTTGGCTCAACCGCCACTATTGATTTTATCACAGGTAAGAAGTGCACGTACGGCCATAAGTGCAAGTACTACCACCCAGAAAGAGCCAACCAACCACTACGGGCTGTTGCAGACGAGCTCAGAGCCTTCGCCAAACTCTCCGCTGTAAAAACAATGAGCGAGGGGGCACTTGCAAAATGTGGGACCTCTGGTTCTTCTGCCAAGGGAGACAATAGCTCAGAGGCAAAGCGAGTGGCACCCAAACGCCAGTCTGACCCCAGTATCCGGTCGGTTGCGTGTGAGCAGGAAGAGAGACTTTGTCCAACGCGGAAGGCCGAGGCCAGTTCAGTACCATCCTTAGTGTCAGCGCTTAGCGTTCCAACTATGCCATTGACAAAAAGTCATGCAGCGGGCGCTCTGAACACTCGTTCCGCGAGCAGCCCTGTTCCAGGGTCTCTGCACTTTACCCACAGCTCACTTGAGCATGCGGGCAGCATCCAATATCCCCCCATCCTAGTCACCAATAGCCAGGGCGCATCTGTGGCTTACGGTGAGCCGTTTCCGAAGTACGACTCGGTGGTAAGCGACCACGGCTACTATTCCATGCTCAGTGACTTTTCCACCATGAGCCTCCAAGACAGTTTCTGCAGTCTTGAGCAGTCAGATCCTGTAGGGGTGGGTGGAGGATATCCTGGCAGAGCTCCAGGGATGTGCCCAGAACCCAGCCGAAGCCATTCGTCGGACTCCTTCTCGTCCTACAGTGGAGAGATGTACCTGAACTCAATGGAGGGCAGCCTGGACGACAGCATGAAAGGGCCACCTTCGCAGACTCCGAACCAATCTTCGGCACAAACACGCCTTCAAGCCTTTTCTCACGGTTTCCACCATGAGGCGTTGACGCGTGTGCAGAGCTACGGAACGGATGAACCCAAACCGTGTCCTCGTAAGCAATCCTCCGCCCACCTTGCGCCCCACTCCCAACACCAGGTTGTTAGTGCTCGTTCCAGCTGCCCTGGAGACTACCCTCCTCTCACCCAGAATGTGTTGCCTTCCGCCAACCCTTCACAGCAGGGTCGATCCTTAGGTATGACTCGCATGGACAGCATCTCTGACTCGCGGCTCTACGAGAGCAACCCACTGCGCCAACGCCGACCACCTCTTTGTCGAGAGCAGCATGCCAGCTGGGACCCTTTGCCTTGCAGTAACGAACCCTACAGCTACGGAGGCTATGGTTTAACGGGGGGACTCATGCCTTGTTGTGAGAGGGTGATGGTCCGCAGCATGCCCGAGAAGATGGAGCAGATCTGGAGGTCACCGTGGGATAGCGTGCCGCCTCCACAGCCCACCTCTCGTGGGCTAGTGGGGGAACTCCAAGAGCGGCACCCTATTCCAGAACACCAGTTTCAAACCTACCGAAACCTCTGTAACATCTTCCCGGCGTATGTGGTCCATTCAGTCATGGAGAAGAACCCTCACATGACCGATCCCCAGCAGCTGGCTGCCGTCATCGTCACTAAACTGCGCTCTTGCCACTAAGCACATCACAAGAGGCTGCTGACAACAACAGCACCACATGACATATTGATATCCTAGTGGATGAGAAATTGAACACCTCAAGTGTTGTTTAGCTCTTAAGAAACAGCCATCCCCCCATACGTAATTTTGATTGGTTCGGATCCGTTCGGAGGTTGGCTAGCATGATAGCATTGATGCTGCATCGGTTGTTATGTCATCTGTTAAGCCATATGGGAGCCTGGATCTTGTACCTGATAAGTTTAGCATAGAAAAGTGAGATCCCTCAGCAAAACAAAAGTCTTCTGCAAAGTCCTGATTTCTCCACCATTCGGCTCCTGAGATGGGCCAAAATGTTCTTGAGGTGACTCGAAAGTGTATCCACATTGAAGGAGTAACTCTGCCTGCCAGTTCGATGGCAGATCTTGAGAATGTGTTATTTTGTGGGTTATGATAACATTTATCCTATGAAAAGGAATTACATGAGAGAAATCTCTTTAGTAAAACCGATCAGAAATGATCCTGCACAATATGAATAGTATTGTGTATGTATATGTGTATTCACTTGCATTTGCGTGTAAATATGACGTGACGCTGTGGTGTTTTATTTGGTGTGCGTGATGACTTGATGTGTGATTTCGGAACGAGGAATGAGCGCTTGCGTACCCTCAAAGCATGAATCTTTGAACTTTTATGGCCTTACATCGGAGTGACCTCAACACACGTTAATGTGAATAGCGCTTAATAGCTGTGGAGGTCACATTTGTTTTATAAAGGCAAGCACCGGGACAAAGAGGTTTAGATCCTGCCATGCTGCAGTTTTAATTTTAATTGGCTGCAAATGTGCCCTGCAACGTCGATTCGTGCCCATGCACAGATGTGTATTAAGCCATTTTAAAAGACTGAGCCAAAAAGATTTTCTGATCGGAAAGCACTAGGTATTTAGTTGGAGAAGTTATCCACATGTATTTCCTTAATGTTGTCGTTGTACTGTAGATTTAATGAGAGATGTTTGAGTATTTGGTAAGCATGGGCTTCAGTAAATCTCTCCCAGAAAGCATGTTAGCACTATGCTGGACAGAGAGCGCCGTTCACGTTTGACTTGATAGACAATAACTATGTTCAAGTATTCACAAACTGGGGAGGAGAATGAGTCTCTTCGGCAAAATGCTCTTGTGCAGCATCTATTTCCTGATTGATGCTGAGAGACCACCCCTTTCCCTCTGCTCCGCCCTGTAAATTAACATATCTTCAGGAGAGCGCGAATGTTACCAGTCCAGAGATGCTCTGGGTGTTTTCAAAAAGACTTAAATTGCTCCTTCGTTTTTTGTTTGTTTTTGTTTTTTTGTTTTTCCATGAGCACAGGTGTAGCCCCGTGGGGCCCCGTTACTGCTCGTGGGAAGGTGTGACACACTGCCTACCTGTCTCTTCCTGTGCGACACACACAAGGAACACCAGGCTGTTGTTGGGTTGTTTCTGACATTTGGCTGACAGTTTGTTGCTGCCTCTCGACCGCACCCAACCCTGCTTTGATTTGTACCCAAAACCCGCTCTCTAATACGAACACACAGTTTACCTTCCTCTTAGTTTTTGTTTTTCACCAAGGTTCTTTCAGAAGGCCATTATTTAAGCGGCTTTTCTAAATTAATATTTTTAAATGTAATTATTTTTGGCCAGAAACATATTTATTTATACAGTAATTTCGATAGTAATCCAGGGATTTCCTGTGAGGGCACAGTTTTCGCATTGGGTTCAAGTTGTTCAATGGACCTTTTTTGCCCACAAAATTCCGCTAATGTCACCACGTCATTAGCATCATTGATGTATTTACATCGGGTATGTTTCAGGCCTAATTGTGTGTGTGTGTATATATATAGGACATAATATTTTTTTATGGTTGGGTCTCCTCTTCCCCTTCTCTGAACCTTGGAGCAAAAAATCCTGAAGAATAGTGTTTCTAGAGCAAACTTTTAAATGAAGACGTAAGACATTGCTGTCTGCTGCTTATGCTCCAAGATTCAGACCCCAATGCAGTTGAGCAGCAAGCTACCACACATCAAATGTTCAGAAACGACCTTTTGCTTGTTGATACAAATTGTATCTATTTCTTGATTGTAAAAAAATATATATTTCTGAGCTGTACAGTATCACTTATATGAGTATATATATCTATATATATATTTAAAAAAAAAGAAAAAAAAGCTTAGTTTTGTTTAAAAAAAAAAGGATAAAGAAATATAATGCCATAATGTCAGTGATACCGTGTGTCACTCGAGTAGCCCATAGAGAAGGCTTATTTCCTGCCGGGCAGACCACTACAGACAGGGATCTCTCTCTCTATCTCTCTGCTTTTCATTTCTTTCTCTGTCCTCTTTTACCTCCCTCACTTTTCCATGCCAATGAATTATTTTTGAAAATGATAGTTTACTTCAGTGGAGCTGAACTTCATTTCTGTTTGACTGAAGGAGTTTTAGGGTGTGGCTTTATATATCATCATTTACACTCTCTCTTTCTCTCTCTTTGTTAAAGTTATAGATTTAGGAGAGAGACATTCTGACACAATCAGTGTGCTCCTAATATATTTTTCCTCTTTGTAAATATTGAAAATTATTGTCAAACCTCTTGTATTTGCACAGTATTAGTGCATTTCATTTACATAGACACTCTACCAGCTTATTCGAGCAGGATCTGTCTCTCATACACACTTAGACTCATAGGTTGCCTTGACAACCATAGTCAGCTGATCACATGCTATCATTAGTACTGATATAACTAATGTAAAATGTTGACTATTGTGTGCGCACTAGTGTGAATTTATGGTAAATTCACCAGTTTCACTTGTAACATAGCTTACCTTCTACAATGAAGACATGGAGGTGCCATTCCAGGTTAAAGATGAAACTTTAATTGGGTGGAATTTGCACAATAATGTTTTTATTTTCATTTTTTAATTTAGCAAATAGGTGAGTTTGAGTTTGTGAGTTTGAACTGAAGTTGATGCCACATGCACACACACACGAGCGAAATGAGCTTTATCCGAGTCTCCTACTGAAAGATGTCCACACTAACACATGAACACGCGCACCTCGTAATCTGCCTTACAGTTGAACTATTTTGGTTTGTGAGAGTCGAGCACACACTGACTGTACCGCACCGAGCATTACGCTTCTTGCTTGTCTTTTTATTCTCATAAGCGGAAGCGCTAATGAGAAGATGAGTTTTTTTTTTCTTGCCTTCAGCTCTTAATCTCTAATGGACAACCTGATATTACTGCACGAACTTAAAGTTTTTATGATTAGGTTTGATGAGAATGTCCAAGAAGAACCGACAGGACAAATGGATATATCCCAAGGAAAAAAAAAAAAAAAAAGGGCATTTCCAACTGTCAGAACAGATGGTTTGGAGATCTGAATTCTGTACATTTACATGTATGTTTTCAATATTGAATTACACCAGCTATAACTCGCTCACACACACTCTCACCAACAGATTGATTCTCAGGAACTAACCGATTTATTATTATTATTTCTGCTCCTTTATGAAAGACATTATACTTGATGTTTGGTCTTATAAAATTGCGGCGATTTGTGAAGTAGTGTGGATGATCTTGAAAACGTGTTCTTAAATTTGAGTTTCGCTGTTTATTCCCCCCTTGTATTGTAGGTTTTACGCGCCTTTGCAGGTTGACCGAGTGGTTTGACACTTTTGAGTCTCGTGCTGTGATGACATACAATAGTATGTTTTACTCTCTACTGACTGAAACATGTTGCTTTAAACTTGTTTTCAATAAAAACAAACAAGAACCAAAAAAGAGAATGAAAAACAAGATGAAAGCGAAGTAGTGTGGGAAAACTTTATAACGCTTTGGGTCTGTGTACTCAAACAAAATGTAAGTCTCAATGACAAAAGGTGTTTGTTCCTCTCAATAAAGTCAGACTCTATTTGGTTAATTGTTATCATGCCTGTCTTCCTATTGGTTGTGTGTTTGACTTTAGAATGAAGAAATACTGACAACGGTAGACAGTGATATTGCAAAACACCACAGTTAGACACTATTATTGAGTTAGAAAAACAGACATAAGAAAAAAAAAATCAATCCACACCTAGATCCACATTCCAATTTTAGAAGTGTATTGCAGATACAAAATATCAAACCAAGTGTCAAACAAATGATGCTAGCTTTTCTCAGAAAAACCTTTTCTGAGCCACTTTTTAGGTTATTTTTTTAATCCGTTTGACCTTTCATCGATTTTTGAAGTCAGTTCCTCTCAAGTTTACATTGGAGTCTTGGCAAAATAACCACCTTTTAGTTCATTATATTGACAATAAAAACAGAAAATGCCCCAGTTCTCCAACAAACAACTTTCAATTACATTTTTTGAACATATCCTCACAGAGGCTACCTTTATTTAATGGAAAATACATCAAAAGTAATGTGATCTAACGCAAAAGCATTACTCCATTGTGCTGCTTAATACTTTTTGGAAATGGCCTGTAAACTTTCTGTCACTTTTGATCAATTAACTGCATCCTTGCTGAATAAAAAGTATTTAATTTCTTCATATTTTCTGAAGTTATAATAAGCGCAATCTTTTGAACAGTAGTGTGCATTTTTAAGTGGCTCACTTGTCCAAATACGTTTTGGGGGAAAAATAAGATAACCCAATTGTGCTGCATACAGCATACTGACTACCACAGTTTAATGCAAGTCTGTGCAAATAAACTGATGTTTAGGATGTGTAGTCAGTCAAAATGGAAGCCAATACCATGGAGGTTTAAGTAGCAAAAAAAGCATGTTTAATTCAGTATTTACACCTATTTTAGTGCAAGAAACCTGGGCTAGTTAGTGGATCTTGAAAAACAGAATAAACATGTAACAGTTAAGTACAGAAAAACATGTTTATTTGGCAACTTTGTGTTCAAAAATAATGTAATTTACAACATTTTTCAAACAGCACCAACTTCTTCATTAGAACCTCGTGAGACATTGCTCATGGGAGTTTCACTTCCGGATGGTTTGAACGGGCGCCAAGAGCTGTAGGACTGAGTGGAGTCGATTAAACTGCAGTTTGGACTAACTGTAATGATATTAGAGTAAGGCAAAACACTTCCTCAATAACCATGAATTATAAAACAAAAACAACTTGGTGTTTCCAACTATGCAGCACACAACAGCATCGTGTCAGATATTGGATGTGTGTGTTTAGAAGAGCCTCAGTCCAGCTTAGCCCTCAAGTGTTTGTTTTTAATATGATAGGGTTCAAAGTTAAGGGTTGGCTGTTCACTATCTTCAGGCCATTGAAGATCTGAGTGTGTGTTAGAATAGTTTGAGTCCAGATTTGAGTTTGCTCAAATCATTGTGAGTCCAAAGTGGCCCATCTGATCCACTGGCACCTCTGCTCTGAAGGGAAACGCTGTGGATAAAAATGCACTTTTATGAAAATCATATTACAACATAATAGGGTTCAATTTCAAATAAATGCTGACTTAACTTGTTCCAACCTTCTAGTTAAAGTTTTTACCTTTTAATTGTCAGGGTTACAGCAGGTATTATGAAGGTAAATGTAATATTTTTTTAAGACCAAGTAATGAACATTTAAGGAATAAATTGAATGGAAAACAAAGTCAATATGTTCTCTTAAACGTAATACCAATCTCATTCCTAAATAACAATGATCACTCTGTTTGTCAAAAAACTTTTGACAAAATCCCAACATAACATTCAGATCTGCATTTCAGAAATGCTGATTCTTCCAATAATTATACAAGTATTTATGACTGAGTCACTGAATCGTTCATTCAAACTTATTTAAAAATAAATAAATAATTAATTTAGATTAAGCATTTTAAAAAGACTGCAGCAATTAACAAAAATTGTGATCTCTGTTTGGAAAAATAATAATTGGGATTCTCAATTTACCCAGAATCGTGCAGCTCTTTGTTTTACTACATTGTAAAAAAAAAAAAAAAAAAAAAATCTAGATGAATTTATTAGAGATAAACAATGACAATATGAAGTCTCGTACCCTACAGTTGATTAAAATGAAGTGAGTTCATGATTACAATGAGAACAAATATCTGCCAATGGGCTTGAAAAAAATCAACTGAAATCAAAGGGAAGTTTTTTTTAAAAATTGACAATATTTCATGTTCTACACATAAATACTTCATTTTGTTCAGTTTTCTGTAAATCTCAAGTAAATGTATCTTGATTCAACAATGTTTAGATATTATTATGTATGTAAAACAAGACCAAAATACTGAGGAAGATTTTCATTTTTGCATACAGCCATACCAAACCAGACCAAACTTAATGCCTTGACTTTATGAATTTAAGACTTAAAGTTTTTGTTCTGATTTAAGACTTTTTAGGCCTTCGTTTGTGTAAGAGTGAATTAAGACTGGTAGAAATTTAGAAAACCTGTTGCATTTAAGCCTAAATGCTTTCAAAGTCCTTTCTGTGCAAGGCATACACTTCCTCACCTCCTGTTGCCATGGTGCTGAGGGAGTCGATCTAGCTCCACCTGCTGGTCGAACACAGTAAATGTAGAATAAGACTCCGCCATCAAACAGGAGGGGTCTTCTGGTTGTCCTGGAACCTTTCCTAGCGGGTACTGTTTCCAGGGGACTTTATCTGATAAGACACAAAACCGTCATATTTAACTCAAACCACATCATTCAAGAACATCTCAGGATTTATGTCTAATTTACCAACTACAAATAGTTAAGGAGAAAAACAAGGTGCCCTCAGTGATTAACCAGATGTTTTGAACTGTCCGCTGACAAAACTTGTGCTAGTTCATCGTATTTCTAGTATTTGGAGTTGTGGAAACCATGTGCAATGACTGTAGAAGTGTGAAGAATGGTCTGAATTTATAAATTAATGTATTATTCAAGTAACAGGTGTCAAAGCATTTTATTTATTCATAATAAACTGTAGACAGCACAAACATCACATTTCATAAACAGAAGGCAATCCATAAACTAACTGCATTGTTATTTTAATACTACTTATTTATCTAACATTATAGTTGAATTAATATTGACATTTCTTTTTTTTAATTTTATTTTACATTTTATCAGTGTTTTCATATACACATTTTTGTTACACTGGTTGAAACAGGAGGTCTCCCGTCCAGGCTCAGCCCTGCTTAGCTTCAGTAGGAAACAAGTCTTGGGCTACAGGGTGATTTGGTTGCTGGCAATTAACACCACATTTTTTTCTTCCCCATGATCCTTTGAAAAGTGTTACATTATTTGACCATGCTCTTATTCAAGCAAATGCCTTTTAACCATTCAAGTGTGATAAGACATTAAAGAGAACGCAGTTCAGTACTGGCGCACGTCTGTGAATCTCATGTCTGTGTGACTCACAACTCACGCACGCAGAAAACCATTTCAGACAGCGCTTGAATGGACAAAAAAATGTAAAAATTATGCCATAATGCCTGTTTTGTTGAGTCACCTCGCAAGCACAGTCTTAAATGAGTTAAATGAAGTCTTAAAGGAACATAAGGGTTGTGAGAAAATGCATCTGGTCTTAAAGTGACAGTTGTCTATCATTCAGGATATTCAAAGAAAAGAAAAAAACACTGTTCTTTACTAAACGTTTGTAGCTTTAATAAGGATTAATTGATATTTAATTTATAATTTATGCAGTGAAGTGTGAAGTGATTCATTATTGATTTCTGCATATCCTAACCTGTTAAGACATAACTGAAAATCTTAAAGCACTGTTTACAAGTCAGCATGGATCAAAAACAATCACTTTGGGTGCATATTGAAAGGGCAAGTAAAAATCTGAACTGGTCTGACTGGGCCAATAGAAAACATTTAGCCACTATTTATTGAAGGGCACAGCTAAATGCGGCATTTATTTTTACATTAAAGCTTTACATTATACTGTAATGCTGAATGGCTATAATTAATCACTAAAATTAAGAAAAAATATCAATTTCATATTGGCATCGGTAAAGCCTTCTTTCATTAAAAAAGCCATTAAACTAATTTTAAATATAGGCTGTCTTTGTTGTTTATACATTAATTTGGATATTAAATGTGAAATTATTACAAAACTTATACAACAAAACAACTTCAGGGTGAGGAAATGATGACAGAATTTTAATCTTGAAGTGAACTATTCCTTTAATAAATATTGTTATTAAAAAATGAAATCTTTTACAAAAAAAAAAAAAAGCTGGTAGGGGACTGTAAGTGTTACCTGTGCACACGCTCCATGCTGATCCTCGTAATGCAGAGTTTCTGTCCTGTACGGTTTCTGTGCTTAGCTTTTCCTGGAGCTCCTCTGTGGGCGGAGCCTGTAATGATCCAGGGGTGTGGTTAGGTGTGTCTCTGTTCGGTGAGGTGTTCCTCTTGAGTCTCTCCTGGAGGTTTTGTAGGGTGTACACAGGCTGAGAAGGGTCTGAGGGTCCAGGGGAAGAGTTTCCATGGTAACCCTGTGTATAAATGCTGCAGAGCTGAAGCAGGTTCTGCCGAGCGTCATGTGGGAGAGGCTTATCCATGTCACTGAAAATCCTGAAAAGGCAAGAAATAAGATTTGATTAGTTACCTTCACCCACGCTGTGTGCGCGAATATGTGTGCGCATGTGCACACTCACTGTCGCAGAAGGAACGGTGTAGCTGTGCACGGTGCGTTCACACATGCAGAAATCAGATTCCGCCATGGAAACTGTAATCTGTTCAGAAAGATCCTTTCCTTTAATATTTTTAGTCGCTTGTGAGCCTTCAATTCACCTGCTGCAGACATACACAGACAAGTTTACACTCTCGACAATGGGTCTCATTCGCTAAGGGTGCACATGCACAAATCAGCATACAATTTCTCAAACAAATGATTCACCATACACCCCTTTCGTTTTAAAATGTATAATAGAATGCAACTGAAACCTCACATATGAATATATACATATATAAAGGCTCATAGGCTTTATAAACAGATACAAAAATCTCATAGGGTGGACTAATAATCATGTTGAAATGAAACTTTACACACAGATATGTTTTAAATATATTTGATATTTGTTATTACGTTCAATATACTTCATCATATGCCATGGAACATTCTGTGCATATAAATACAAAAGAATCCATGAAATCATTAACAAATGAGACCCAATTAGTTAGATTTTGAAATGATAAAACAAACTGTTCATAATAAGGCAAAAGGTTTTTGGACACTTATTTCAAGAGATCGGGTTTTCACAACAAGTAACGTTTTTTTTTGTTTTGTTAAGCTATTATGTTTCAATTAATATATCAAATGTTTGAGAATTTGGCTTAATTTAGCACTTTTTTTAATTTTAGCACTTAGCACAACAAAAATTAGATGTTATTTTAAACAGAATAAAACTGACTGAAATGAATGAATATTACATGAAAAAAAGAGTTTTAAAATGAACACTGCATTCTTAGTTTTAATGCATCTTCCTACTCTTAGTGTGGTTTAAGTGTCCAAAAACACTGTATATACAACCAAAGGCACCAGGAGGACATCTCAGATTCATACCTTTGCTGTTGCAGAGCAAAATTTCGGAGATCCAGGAGGCAATGTAGTAAGTTCTGTGACTGGACGGCTCGTTCGAGAGCTCAGCGAAAAGTTTGTCAAGGATTTGATTTATAAAGATGGATGAATTCACAACCTTCAATAACGGCAACCAGAAGTGCAAAAACACTCGAGGGAGACAAGGGGCGAACACGTCGTCAGAGTTCCCTACAGAGAGAGATAGAGAGGCAAATTTAATTTGTGTCAGCAAATTACTGCTTTATAAACAAGATGTAATGCATTTATACCAGAGGGGTCAATATCCAAAGACTCCAGTTGTTCTGCCGTGGGAATAAGGAATCCATCCTCCATTAAAACATCAGTGAAGATGTTTCTGCAACAGACAGAACAGCTGGCAATGAGACACATACTCGTTAACATATTAGAAATAAAGACTTGCTAAACTGAACACATGCACAGACCTGGCCTCTGTGGCAAAGTGCTTGATCTGCGTCAGGATCCAGCTGAGATCAGCGCTGGCATCCGGCCACATGTCAAGCTGCCTTCCCTGCTTTGTCAGGTCTCCATATGTCTGCCAAACACATCAAAACAATAGGCAAGCACAGCTCACATTATTAACATCTCAACTTGAAACTACTACATTAGTAAAAGAAACAATCTTACCAAACAACACCAATTACAACCTTTTAAAGGCTCAATTTAGCTCATGTCGATCCCACAGACCCGACAACGTAATTATACATTTTGCCTGCTGTTTTAAAGGGTTAGTTCACCCAAAAATGAAAATTCTGTCAGTATTTACTCACCCTCATGTTGTTCCAACCCCATAAGACCTTCGTTCATCTTCGGAACACAAATTAAGATATTTAAGATATTAAGATCACTCCTGCATACTAGTCCATAGGCTTCTTGAGGGAATGACTTGCTGGCCTCGAAAAGTCATTAAAAGACATCGTTAAAATAGTCCAAGTGACTACAGGGGCTCAATCTTAAGTTTATTAAATGACGCAAAAACAACAAAAATAACGACTTTATTTCAACTATTCGTTTATTTCTCCCTCTGCCTCGAGTCAGGTTACTAGCTTAATAGCGTAAGCTTCTGTTATTGTACGTCACACGCATCACACACATGACCAGCGTCGGCCAATAGTGAGCCTACGTGTGACGTAGCTCTACGCAATCACACTACATTAACTGACTAAAGGCCCATAGAGAAGGAAGTAATTAGTTGAAATAAAGTCGTTATTTTTGTTTGTTTTTGCGCACAAAAAGTATTCTCGTCGTTTGATAAAGTTAAAATTGAGCCACTGTAGTCACTTGGACTATTTTAACGATGTCTTTTAATGACTTTTCCATGCCAGCAAGTGTCATTCCCTCAAGAAGCCTATGGACTAGTATGCAGGAGCGATCTTAATATCTTAAATATCTTAATTTGTGTTCCGAAGATGAACGAAGGTCTTACGGGGTTGGAACAACATGAGGGTGAGTAAATACTGACAGAATTTTCATTTTTGGGTGAACTAACCCTTTAAGAATTCAATGTATTCATACTTTTTACTCATTTGACATACTTTTTGCATTCATTTTATTCAGTAGGAATGTAGGCATTTTCGGAAGAGTTCCAACACTCGACTCTGTCAGAAAGCCCATAGTGCCCTCTGCTGGTGTAAACTGCGATATTATACACAATGTAACATTTATCCCAGACTTACCTGAAACTGTTCCTGTTCATAAGAGTTGAGCAGTTCTCTGATTTTTTCTGAAAGGTAGAGAATAAGCAGATAACTAATATTTAACCATTTGCTACTTTTGATTACAATAAAATATACAATATTATATTGTACAACTTGGGTTTGAAATTACCAAGTGCGGATAAAAATCAGCTGTGGCGGGTAACGCAGTCAAATCAATAGCCAATTTGGCATGTAGGGTTAACTCACATTACTGGGAAAGTTTGTGTTGCCAAATCTGCCCATATTTAGCGCAAATACTCAACTTGTGAGTCGTCATGATATATTAAATACAGCGTATTGCACAGAATCTGCGCTTATCTGGCTTACTTGAGCACGTCACTACTACACAACAAATAGTGGCACGCTTGTTCATTTAAAATAACTGTTTTCTGTTTATGATAAAATATAATTTATTGAATTTACTGAATTTTTGGCAGACATTCTCCAGTCTTCATGATCCATCAGATATTATAATCTGCTGATTTGATGCAGTTTCATTATTCATTAACTTTTTTTTTAACCATGAGGCATTTTTTTCAGGATTCTTTGATGAATAGCATGTTCAAAAGCACAGCATTTATTAGAATCAGAAATCTTTTGTAACATTATAAATGCCTTTACGGTCAATTTTGATCAATTTAACGCATCCTTGCTGAACAAAAGCATTTTACAACTTTGCTGATTCTGAACAGAGCTATAACGCTTTGCCTTTGAAAGGAATAGTTCACTTCAAAATGAAAGCTCTGTCATCATTTACTGTTTCAAACCTGTATGAATTTCTTTCCTCTGCTGAACAAGACAGAACAGTTGATATAACTTCATCGACTTCCAAAGTAGGAAAAAAAAAATACTTTGGAAGAAAGTCAATGGGGTACATCAACGATTTGGTTACTGACATTCTTCAAAATATTGTCTTTTGTGTTCAGCAGAAGAGAGAAATTCATACAGGTTTGAAACAACTTAAGGGTGAGTAAATGACAGATTTTTTATTTTAAAGTGAACTCTTCCTTTAAGTGATTAGAAATACCCATTATAGGCTAGAATTTTTTATACATTTTATGTTACATTTTATTAAAAGTGTCATGGTTTTTTTTTCAGTCTTGTTGCAGTATCTGAGCTGTAAGAATAACATAAAAAATCTGATCAGCCTTTCATTTTCCCTCCCTGTAGTTTCGCATCTTTGCCCAACCAAAGGATTTTTGAGTGTAAAAGTCTACTCACTGTGTGCCTCAATCTCTTTCTGTCTGCTGAGTTGATCTCTCTCCTGTCTTTTAACAACCTCCTCCTCATCCTCCTCCTCTGATGAAGAGTTCCAGCCCTCTGCCAGCTGACTGCCCATCTGGCGGGACCAGTACTCCTGATGCAACCAGTCTAGCACAAATCCACAACCTGAAAAACACAAACAAACATAAACACTACAATGACATATGCAGCAAACAGTAGTGAAAGCATGAGCTTATCTAATTTTGAAAGTGCATGCGTGTAAGGGAAATACCATCTCTCACCTTTTCGGCACCACTTTAGTGATGGAAGTCTGCGGTGTGTCAGATCATGCCTGAGGTCTACCACCCACTCAGGAATATTTATCTGCCAGAAAGACAAACTGTAGTCAGACTGCGATTATAGCAGATTATGAGACGTTCATCCGGGCTGATGCGTGACTTACATTTCTGGCTAACCTACGCAAGGGTCTGGCGACACTTTTCTGTTGCCGTTCTGTGATGAGATTAACAAACCTGAAACACATCATACTCTTTTAGTCATTTTCACTTAAGTAAAGACAAATGCACTGATTTCTATGCTTTAAGTGCACTTGGATGATAAACATACCGAACCAGCGCCATGCCATAGAGAAGGACAAGATCACTGGCCTCCAGCTGACCCGTGCTGTCCAGCACCTGACATCGGACCAGGTCCGCGGTGCTCTCCACGGCCACCGGAGTGCTTTGCCCGAACCTGTGGGAACAGACAGAAAGTCAGAGACAACACTCACACTGAAAAACTGTTTCAGTGAAAAAAAAAAAAAAAATGAATAGTTTACCCCAAAATAAAAATTCTGTCATCAAAGGTGGGGTAAGTTGGTCAGACCAACACAACAACAAACGTGTAACCAATAAGGAGCAGTCAATCAGTGACTGATTAGTAACATGAAGATCTTTTTGATGAAATCTGAGAGCTTTCTCTCCACCAATGACAGTTATACAAAATAATTATACACAGTCCACCCACATATATTATGTAAACACAAACTTTTTATTTTGGATGGGATTAATCGTTTGACAGCCACACACACACACACACACACACACACATATATATATATATATATATATATATATATATATATATATATATATATATATATATATATATATATATATATATATATATATTTAATATATGGACCCATGGGTCTGAAATAAAGATTAATAATAATAATAATAAAATAATATTAGACGATCGTATCTCTCAAGAAAATGTTGACTAAACCACATGGATAAGTGGTACGATCACTTTATGAACTTTTTGAAGCGTCAAAGTGATAGTTGCGTTTTTCATCAATAAGATCTTCATTTATGTTCCGAAGATGAGTACGTTTAGCCTAATTATGTAACTTATTTAGAAAAGAAGAAGCTAAGAACAGTCTTTAAGAAAAGTAAAATAGAAGATGTCTAATTTGTAAGACTAGTCTAAGCAGTTTAAATCCATCAGAATTTGGATTAAGCCAATATGATCTATTTTAAAACCCTCAGAATTTATTTTATTTTGACACTATTTAAGGAGAATTTAACCAAATTTTAGCACATCCGCAGAGCAAGAAAATCATAATACTAAAACAATACATCAGATGTCACGTGACCCGTGTGATCTCCAACACTGTACTCAAAACATCAGATCCGTCCCTGACCACCGTGACGTTACCTGCCCTTCCACGCGGAGATCCTATGCAGCGCGTGTTTCTGCAGCGCGGGCTCTTTAGAGTACAAATACTCCATCACATGCTCGTATTCTGCTTTGTTCATCCAGGCCACAACGTGACGCGTCTTCGCCGCCGTTTTCTTCCTCATCGTCAGATTTGTATGCTTTCAAATGATGTAGTATGTGGACCCACCGCGGATAAATAAGAATGTGCAGCTAGAGTCGGGAAAAAATTAAATACGATGCATGTAAATCTAATGTATCCTGGACACACACTACGGTCCTACGCCCCGCCAGCGGTGCAGCAGGTTGAATGTTCCCCTTAAACAAAATGCTAAACACAGGTTCCGTGCTCTATCTACAAATCTACAAAAACAGAGGGTTCAAAAGAGAGCTGGGAAGCGAAATGTTAATTGCATTAAAAATGATTGCTATAGATGTAGTCTATGGCAATGAAGAACAGTTTACTCAAACTCTTGGTCAGCCAAAGTTATTCAGTATTATTACAATGCTGATGATCACGATCAGCCATTTTCAGATAGGCTAGATAAGTTTCAGTCAAAGCAGTCACATTAAACTTTCAGCTCTTCTGATAAAACCCAGTCATATTTTAATATCACACATTGAAACGGCGAGATTCTATGATTAGTTAGAACTATTTTTCATAAAACACTGAATCAAAATTCTGTACGAACAAAAAGTAACATGCTTCTATTTTTGGACCCGCTACCATGGTACACGAGTAACCATTTAGCACCATTGTATCAAAGTACCACAGTATTAAATAATATCATTACAATACATTTTGTACGGGACACAAGTAGGTTGTATGAGACTCCAATGAGTAGAGAGATAATGTTTTGCAATTTATCATAATTATGAATCATGGTTCATTTAAATATTGAATATGACACTGAAAATGACATCATCTAGATAAAATTGGGGGTGTTTTTGGGCATGTGTTTGAGAAGGTAATTTAAAAAATTGCATTAAAAAAAATTGCATTAAAAAAATGTCTAAAACCACGAGGCTTTAAAAGTCAAAGAAATGTATTTTAAAATAACCAAGTCATAATTAAGAAAGCCAACGTTTTTTTCCTAGTATAATTCTATTCATTCTAAAGTTCAAGTCCGCTAAACATTTTTTTTTCCAGTACAATATACATATATAAGAAAGTGATTATTGTTCACGAAGAGTCTCACTTCTCTAGTGTGAAAAGTAGTGATTTCTCTAGTGATTTCTCAAAAATGTAGTTTTTTTTTTTTTTCTCAGCTTTGAGAAGGTTGGCACGATTTCTCCATATAAAGTCTATCTGTTCCTAAAAGTGAAACGCATTTCCCGTCCCAAACTCTGCCATTCAACAGAGGAAGCCAAGACCTAAGACGAGCTTGGAATTTCTGGGGAAAATTACGTCACTGTTGGAATTGTGTGGGATACCCCCACCTCGCATTCCCAGAGCGCGCGCGTTCGAGCTCTGGCGTCTCTCTCTCTCTCTCTCTCTCTCTCTCTCTCTCTCTCTCTCTCTCTCTCTCTCTCTCTCTCTCTCTCTCTCCCTCTCTCTCTCTCCCTCTCTCTCTCCCTCTCTGCCACACAAAGCAGCAGCGCTGCGTGAGCGTGTATCTCGTATAACGGGGCCTGTGCGAATCCGGGCGGAGTTTAGTCAAACGCGCTTTGCTGTGCCTTCAGCGGCTGGGCTGGGTGTGGTTTTCAAAACTCAGTTCCGTTAGCAGGAAATCGACTCTAGGACCACCACCACAGTACTTCTCTGAGCGACAAAGACGCAGTGAAAAGTGTAACTTTGTCTTCGGGATCTGGAACGGATTTCAAGGGAAGCTTTTCCACACGGGCGGTGACGGTTGTTCACTCTTGCGCGTGGACATCAGCCGATGGGAAAAAGTTTGGCTTTTTGCTGACTTCATTTGATCAGTTCAGTTTGTGACACATCCGCGAGAGAAGAGACAAACAAAAAAACAGACAAAATGCCGAAAACGGTGAGTACTCATGAGAAATGGAAGCCATTGTTTTGAATTCGTACTGTATCAAACAAAGCTGAGAATAAGAGATTTCATAGTGTTTTTTATTTATTTATTTTTTAAAAGCTGCGCATTTTCGGTGAAACAGGAGACAGTAACGACGCGTAGGCGCTCGAAAGGGGCGAGGATGGTCTTTCTCTTGCTGGCTTTATTGTCAGCCGGTTCCCGCGGCCGAACGGTAACGTTAGGCCATACGCAGTGCAGTGCACTATTTATGGCAGGAATTTATTTTTTGGACAATGACGGTCGTTCATCCGATCCGAGCGCACTGAAAAATACTATATTATGTTGTAACGTTAAATTAAAAAGGCGATTTCTCTAATACTTTAGCTGCTCGTAGTATTTTATAAGAAATCGTTAAGACCGGTGAAGTTAGCATATTTTTATTTTTCTAAACCATTTTATTCTAACAGACTTCTCTCTAGCAGTGGCGTTTTGTGTTGTATAGGGGCTGAACCGTTACTCGGTGACAACCTGTAACCCCCTCTCTCCCTCCCTCCTCTCTCCCCAAATCCGATTGGCTTTCCATCAAAGTTGCTTTGAATAGACCGCGTCCAGCGGTGATGAGGATTTTGATTCATTCCAGTTAATCGAATCTTTTGAATGCATACAGAAATATTTTTCAAATTCGTTCACTGACTATTTAAGATGTGTCATTACGCCAGTAGATGGCAACAAGAACGTATTTTGTGTTAGTACACAGTTTAATCGATTCATTAAAAGTCGTATTATGTTTTATTAAAGTTTGAATGTCTACACATCTACTAAGAGATTCAATTTCCATTAAGTATTTCGTCTACAAATGACAACAAACTTTATTACGACTCGTTCAGGGAAGGTTTAGTCCAACGAAGGGACAGGCTTAAATGATGAACAACAACAACAAAAAGGTTTAATCAACTTCTGTGGTCATTTATGATTTGTGGTCAGCCTTCTTTAACCGTTATCACGTGGTTAATCCAAGTATTTGTAGGCCTATATTGGTCTGTTTTCTAGAACCAGTCAAGCATGAAAGAAAACCGAACTGAATGAACCGAAGTGAATGAGAACAATTCGTTCACTTAAACGATTCCATTTAAACCGATTCACATGTTCACTTCATATTAAATTAAATCATGAAATCAAAATGGACAATTTTGCAGTAGCCTACTTATTATAAATACATTATTTATCCGTGCACATAATTCTATATAATACATATAATTAATATATATATATATATATATATATATATATATTTAATTTACCCTTCCTCTTGCCACTTCATCTCTTCTCTGATGACAAGGACAGGATGTCATTTTAAAGTCGACATAAAAACGGTCATACATACGGCATAAAAAATTGGATTGTTCATTTGTAGTTTGACATTAAACAGAATCAACCGATCTCATGTGATTGACAAGTTGCCTCGCATAAATTAACAACGTAACCTAAGAAGAGAAGAGATGTCGCTGCATGAGAGAGTGCAAATATGAGGGCACATGAATTCAAAAATGATGTAAATGGATAAAACATTTATAATACACTGAAATATTCCACACAAAAAAATCTAAATTCTTGGTGAATTCAGAAAATCTGTTCGTGGTGATATTAAAGCCTTTGTTCTGCCATGTAATGGCACATTCTTGACCTGCTTGATAAGTGAAAAGTGATTTGGGACTAGAAATATGAGGCATGTCAGAATTGGCTGGTCCGACATTTTTGGAGCTCATCTGTCAGGGGAGGACCACACGAGCTCATGGCGCAATCTTAGACAATTTTCCATGCCAAGGCGTGGTGCTCACTCAAATAAGAGAAGAAAACTGCCTTTTTTGGCTAGAGTTTTTTTTTTTGGGGTTACACCTCACAATTAATGAATCATTGTTTAGATAAAGATTTTATTTAAGACTACAGACCAACAGTAGGATAGAAACACATCAAGTTTTTAGCATTTAGAATTTTCCCCTCTGTGAAATATATTTTAGTGTTGGAGTCTCAGTAGTTAGTTATAGACAAGTTTTACATGAATCGTATATTACAAATATTCAAAATAACCACTGTCAAAAAAAGTACCATGAACATGTGCTATGTTTTTGGGCTTGTGCCATACTATTCTTTGAAAAGTACCACATAACTGCCCAAATGGCAACACTAATCTTTTTAATCAGACTAATGAATTGAAACAGAATTATATTCTTGGCCCTTTTTGTGCATCCTCAGAAAAATCTGAGAGTTTCAATCATTAAATCATTAGATAGTTGTTGAAGGTTATTATGAAGTGTTATGGCCTGTTTTCACAGACAGGGCTTAGATTAAGCCAGGATTAGCCTTAGTTCAATTAGGACATTTAAGTAGCTTTTATAAATGTTCCTTAGAAAAAAAAGAGACATTACTGGTGTGCATCTTGAGGCAATATAGTGGCACTGACATATTTTAAGATATGTCAGTGTAAGTTGCATTCGGTTAACTGCTCAAACATGCATTTTACTCTGGACTAGGCCTAAGCCTTGTCTGTGAAACTGGGGGAATATATTGCTCAACAGATAAGTAGTTTATGAGAACGTATGATATGAATTAAAGATTCATGAGACGTTAATGAGTGTGTGAAGCATTATATATACATTATATACTGTAAGAAATAATGTTTGTTATTTTAATGGAAGTTATTAGTCATTTGATTGCTTATATTGTAGTTAAGCTCAATTCAATTTTAATAGCTCAATCACATCCTTAAAATAGCTTACATGTAGTCTAAGCTTGTAGTTAGTTTCCTTTTTTATCTGTTGCGTTCGGAGTGAAGGGAAACTCCGTTGGGTGTGAATATAGACGTTAACCGGATGTAATATCAGAAGGGTTCAGCTTCAGTCTGAAAGAACAGATTAGGGACATGACACTATAATGAATAGTGTTGTTGAAGTTATGTGGCATGTTATTGCACACTAAATACAATTTTCCGGAACAGATAGATTTATATGAGAACGGAAATCGGTCTAGTATTGGTAAATGTGTTTCTCTTGTCATTGGGGACATCGGATACATTTTTAGAGGTTTTTGGATCTGTGTATAGAATCATATTGGACCACAAAATGAGTCAGAACTTTTTTTGGGCCGTTGTTTTAGACTCCTGCCAAGTCCAAGTGTCTCGTTCCGATAATGACTCAAGGTTTCTGTGCTTAGACTGTGCTTACATCACTTCCTGTCTGAACGTTTCCTGTTCGGGGCCAGCTAGGCTTGACGCTGCCGCACAGTACCTTATTTGGAGTTTCACAGAACTACGGCGTGCACATACACCCTCACACACACAGCTTTGTGTAGTGAGCTTGGGCCCCTTTTCCGCTACAGATTCTGTTGCCCAGAATGCAGCTGTGTATCACAGCTAATGTACTAAAATGGCCTCTTTTTTTTTTTTAATAAACACACTCCTCTCTCTCATTCCCTTCTCTCACATACGTTCACAGTCACACATGTGCATTTATCTCCAGTCATCAGTTCCTCTCAGTGCAATGAGTGGGAGTTTTGTGACCTCTGTAGGTTCAGGTCACAAGGAGTGTGCAGGCGAGAAGTGAGGGACTTTTAGGTCAACTTGACACTAATCCATGTGCAATTTTATATCTAAAAATGTATAGCCAGATCTGTTATTTGAATCAGAAGTTCACATTTCCCTTCCATTTTAAAAAGTTGGGGTTGGTATGATTTAAAAAAAAAAAAAGTCTTGTTCCTCAAGGCTGCATTTATTTGATCAAAAATACAGTAAAACAGTAAGAATGTGAAATGTTCTTAAATTTAAAATAACGGTTTTCTATTGTAATATATTCATTTGACATAATAAAGTCTGTCACATTAAATCCTTATATGCGTTTTGGTGTTTAAAACATGTTATAGGCTAATTATCAATTTTGAAAACAGTTGTTTTGTTCAATATTTTAATGGAAACTGTTAGAATTTTTTAAAAGTATTCTTTGATGCATAGAAGAAAGTTCAAAAGAACAGCATTTATTTGAAAAAATAATTATTTTCTAACATTTTAAAGGGATAGTTCACTTTGAAATTAATTTTTGATATGTTTTAGCTTACCTCAAGGGCATCCAAGATGTAGATGTCTTTGTTTCCACAGTATTTTCAATTTTGATATTTTAGGTCAAACCGTTCTTGTCTGTCAGTCCTATAATGGAGGTATATGGTCACCACGTCAAAGAGCATGCACAGAGAAGTCCAAATTAAACATGATTTAATGACTCGTAAATGTAAGTACACACTGATGGCCTAAGATTCGCGATTCAGTCTGCGCAAACGCCGGAAGAGATCTCTTGCGCGGTTGCGAAAAAAAAAATCAGCGTTGTCTGTTGATATATCGAAATCGTCTTCCATTGCAATTTCCCGTATATCTAAATGTGTTTAGATCTTCACATTGAAGGGCAACACCTCTGAGATCTCTGTGTAAACAATGAGTGACGTACACTCGCGAGAGATCACTTCCGGGACTTTCCGGCACTTGCGCAGAGAGAGCGCCCTCACCCTCAGGACGTGACTGTGATTACAAGAGGTAAAAACAATATAAATACTGTTCGTTTTCTCACACAAACCGCTCGATTCGTGTCTTAGGGTGTGTACAGACACGCGGAATGACGCGGACGTTAATGGCGTAGACATATACGCATACACGCGGATACACACGGATAGCTCAAAATACGTAGAGATAACACGCCACCTGACTCGAAAGTGCCATATATGTTTACGCAAAAGTCATGATGTCATGTTGACTTGTTTATATCCTCTTTGCCATCCTATTGAAGCTTTAATTCTATAGACAAAAGTACACACATATGCTTTGGTATACACTAAAAAGGAGTCTAATGTCCAGACCATAAGTCCTCTATCTGATTTAGAACCATAGAGATGATCCAGACCCTTCTGAAATTAGTTTTACAGTCAATAATATCTAAAATGTAACCTATTGACTTGAGCATTATTTTCTGAAATATACTGCTTAAAAATTATTTGTGGTTTTAAATGACCAAGTCATAAAGTCAGAAGGCGGGTTGGAGGTCTCTGGTATGTGCAAAATGGATGGATTAATTACACACACACACACACACACACACACACACTCACACTCACACACACTCACTCACTCAGATTAATGATCTTTAATAAGGTAAAGCTCCAGGGGGTTTGAGGGGAAAGTTCTAGAATTTGTTGAACAGTTCACATCTCGATGGAGGAAAACTGCAGCATTGAACGACATCTCACTTCAATCCTAATGTGAGTCAAACTGTATGTGTTTAATGTAAATCAATACAAATAGATTGTTTAATTAATAGTTAAGTACATTTGCAAGTGGTTTTGAACTGTCACATGAAAAGCTTTGAGCAAAATGTTTTGTATAGGACTATTATGTAAAAGCAACTGGAGTCAGTTTTTTTTCTCTGCATTTTATTTTTGAAGAACGTCCACTTCACAGTAAATGAGCTGTATTCATTTACCGACAGAAGCCTTTGGTGTAGAGTTAAGGACCTCGATTATTTCATCAGCTGGAGTGTCTTCTATTTAAATGTGTTTTTGTGAGATAGCCCATTGTTAAAATTGAGACTCATTTTGATTTCAAATTCATCCACATTCTAAAAAATGCTGGGTTATTTGATGTTTTGGTAAAATATGGACAAACCCAACTGTTGGGCTTCAATGAATTTGGAATTAATTAAAAAATGTAAATGGTTGGGTTTGCGCCCTTATATAACCAAAATGTGGGTTGAAACAACCTAGCATTTTTTTAGAGTGCACCTAAGGCTGTGTGTGTGTTTCTATTTTGTTTCCACATTGGAACATCTGCATTGGAAGTTCCTGATAATATGTTTGTGTAAATGCATAGGAGTGTGTCTGTAAATCAGATTTCAAGAGGGAAATTTGACCCTGCACTGCAGTAACAAGATGCTGGTAGTTCACGTAAATATATCTGTTCTCTGCAATATGGAAGTTCTGAATAGTTCCTTTTTTATTTTGTTCTATAATTTTTTCTATTTGCATAAATGTTTTTTATGCTGTGCTATTTTATAGTTTGTGACTGACTTTAGCATAGAAAGGTCTTGAGAACACAAGACAGTTAAGCTAATTATCGACAGTCTGTTATTGATGTCTTCATTGATCACTTTTCCATTTTAACCACGGACCAATGTGTGGGCAGATGTGCATTAAATGTACTACAAGGTCAGATGAGGATTAACCAAAGATGCACTCAGATTCTGCGGTCTCAGCTATTTGAGGGGGAAGTATTGTAGAGTCATTATCTTAAATCGCATAACCAAAGGAGGGAGGGAGAGAAACAGAGTTTGACTTTCACCACCATTTTAGTTAGTGGTGTGTTAGTTAACGGTAATGGTAGAATAAACACACAACCGAGTTTTTTTTTAGCTTTTTATCTCCCTGATGGAAACGGCAGCCATTTTGTCCCTGTATGAGTGCATATTTAGGCCTACAGACTGTAAAATGGGATAAAAACTCTGTAAACACTGCAGATTGTTGTATATTGGATGTGTCAATGAATTTGTTAGTTCAAATATTCAAATATATTGGAGTAATTAGATTTCCTGGCTTGTTCTGATTTCAAGTGTTTTTGTTGGATTCAGTCAGGGTGTGGGCTTGCTAATTGATATTGGTGTTTGTTTGAGAAATAAGAGCCATTGTTTGCCAATTCTTGGCTCCGTCATAGACATAGCTCACGATTAGCATGCATTTTTGCTATCCTACTTGCCAAAGTAATATGCACATTAGCTGATCCTGATGACTGCATAGGGTGCTACCTTAAGACAGCAGCATCCTAACTGAGTTGAATCCTCACATTTTAAAACACTCTAATTTGTTAGTTAAAACTCTGCATGTCACAGAAAATGCGCTGCTCAAAATAATGCAACGGTGCCTGTGACCTGTCTACGTTTTCATCAGTCTTGATTCTGGAAGTATTTTACCCATTTAATTTTTCCCTCAGGGATTTTTAAAAAGTCTTCAGCAAAAAGCTATAAGCCATGAACTGAACTAACCAACTATAAGCATTACAAACTTTGATTTAAAGTACGCTAACAAAAAAAATCTGACATGTAATTCAGGCTGTTAATGAGAGCGAAAACTACAATCCCGGGAAACACTGCAACTGACAATAGAGATAAATGGATAAATATAAAACTATTGATTTAATATGTTGACTGTTTATTGCAAAATATGCATACAAATATTTAGTTAAGGAGAATATGGGAACCTAACTGTACATCATTCAGTTTGCTTCATGGGAGTGAATGGTCATTGCAGAGCATTTTTCACTGAATCATGGGTAATGTAGTTTTTCACTAGGAATTCCGCTGTTAAACACAATATTTGAAAAATAACTTGCAATAATGCAGGCTGATGGCTTTAACTAAAGCATAAATGGTCTGATTAAAAAAAATGTACTGTTATCATTGAAAATTAAGTCCCTTTTAGAGAAAATAAATGGGATTTTATTTTTGGAACCTGACTATTGCACTCTACACTGTTTAAAGTTAACTTAGCTGGTTGTTAAACCTTATAACGTCATACCCTAATAAGCATAAATAATATGCATCGCAACACAAATATTGGGTAAAATAATTCTAGCAATAACTTCTATATTTTTCAGCAATGAATGTATTTATGAATGAAGTGTTTTTTTAATCTACATTTCTCTCATATCGCTAACCATCTTGAATTTTTTTTTCTTTTTTTCTTTTTTTGGAACAGAGTTATGTTTACTTTATTTTACAAGTGCAAATACTATATTTAGCCTATTCTTTAGTGTGAGTATTATTGTTCTGAATATGAGGGCGTCTGAGTAAAGGCAGTGTGATAAGAATAGAACCCCTGGCGGGTCCACTGTGAAGACCACACCCATCACACACACACTCACACACACACCCTGGCCAGGCAGAACTACGTATTTTAGTTCCCGTTTAATGAAGCCATGAACTATTTTTATCCTGTGAATCCAACTCATGATTAAGAGAGTCGATTAACTAACCAATATACTGTTTCAAACTCAGTCACACACACAAACAAACCTACCATTAATGACAGAGCAAGAGAGTGAGATCGACATAGAGGGAGAAAGATATGTGTTATGTAGAGAGGCTTGTGTTAATGAAATGAACTCCTCATTAAAAATAAGCAGAACTCTCCCAGACCCAGAGAGGACTAGAAAAGGAAAGAGCAGAAAAGTCGTTGGGAAAGTTCTGCTTGTTCTCTTTTTGTTCCAACTGGCTGATGTAAGCCTGTGAAACAGCAGAACTAGGATTCTCACACACAAATGAGTCACCTCAGACTAAAGTAATTCCTAGAGTTCTTCATAGTTACCATTCTGATAATGCAAACTCAAGACAGGGCACAACTTAACACACCTGGGCTTCAAACATGTAGTTTCACAACTTGCTCTTGTTTCACAAGTCTTTTCTGAATGTCTAATGGTCAGTTATAGTATTATTCAGAAGCACCAAAACATCTGACATTTAATAGCGATAACAGCTTAGTGTGTGGATAAGATGACAAAATAAGGAAATGTGAATATAAAGTCACGTGTAGAAATACAACTCCAAAGATTAGTGTGCTAAGGATATGAGGAATAGTGTGGATATAAATTAATTAGGGATTTTCTGGATATTTGGGAAGCTAGTAAAGGAATATGTTAGTGTAAAGCAGGCCATAAACACTATTGATATTGAGAGCGACCATATAATTGTAGATATGGCCAAATTGCTGCTCTGCTGCACCTCATTATGCATTGCACAAAATGTTGTTAGGATTACAAAAAGTTAGAAAACGTAACATTTTGGTTGGTCAGCCTCAGCGGTGATTGAGAATGTCAAATTGATTAGTTCTGTGAATCAAATAAAGAAAGACAGTCTTTATAATTTGCAGAGGCCAAAATTGAATTTGGCATTATGCTTCAGTTTTATCTGTGAAGATTGTGATAAGACATATGCGCCGAAATATTCTTTTTGATGTTATATAGAACAGACCTTTAATTTATGCCACTTTTCACTGTAAATACCGGTCTCTGCCATAGCTATCAAATCTCATTTAAGCTTTTCTTTGTCATGGTCGTATACAGGACGCACAAGAATCAATGCCGTTTGGCTTCATTGATGTGCAAATTTATGTTGTGCTCAGAATCTCAGCACATGAACAGAGGTCTGGCTCACCGACAGCTGCTAGATAAAGCAGGATATTACGGCTGAGCTGTGCCTAAATTAAGCTATTTATCCCTTGCACACACAGTCAAAGCCGGTTAAAAGTCTTTAGTCCAGTAGAGGACCTTTATATGAACCACATCAATCAGACTGAAAAATATAGGTATATTGACCTATTTGTGTCCATATTTCATAGACATTTTCACAGAAAAGTAGTCAAGAGTGTAATAAAAAATATTAGGATAATTGTGAATTAGACAGAAGCTGCATTGTACTGAGGATGATTCCTCTGACTGATGTTATTAACAGGAGGTGTGCTCTGATTGGTTGTTATTGTATAGTGAGAAGTGAGTGCATTGCTTAATGCGTGTCCATGGTTACCGGAGGTGTGGTCATCTGCATCCTGTGAGGTGGAGATGGGGTGAGCGAGACGAAGAAAGGGGGAGAGAGAGAGAGAAGAAAGGGAGGGATATCTTTTTCCATGTGTCCCTCTTGCTGTTTCCTTCTATTGTTTTTATCTTATCCAGACTTCCAGAGCTCAGTCAATCATTTTTTAAAATAGCAAGCCACACTTTAAAACACTCACCCACCCCCCCCCCCACACACATTATATTATTCACATTTATTTGTAAAGTTCTTTTCACAATAGATATCGTTTCAAAGCAGCTTTATCTGCTATCAGAGGTGACTATGTCCAAGTTATTTATTTCAGAAAAGTACAGAAATCACATAGTTAGCTAACAATATATTCATTTAAACAGGGTATTCAAGACAGAATAAACAACATTGAAGTAAAGAATACATGATGTACAGAAACATTTAGAATTGGTGCATGTTGATTCAGAGTTTGCATCATCTGAAGTCCTCACAGGATTTGGAGTCCTCTCGAGTCATCTCATTATACACACACACAAACATGCACGCTCGCATATATTTAAGGACACGCATAATGCCTCTTTCAGAGATCTCCGTGATAAGCGCTCAATTCTTTTCTATTAAAGATGTTTGAGCTGTCTTTCAAAAAGAGGGATGTAATTATTTGTATTGCTCATGCTTTCACATTAAATAGTAGTCAAATTAACGATTGTAATTTTGTCGTGATAAACTTATATTTTTGTTTCAACATATTGAATGTACTTTTATTGTATTATACACGTCTTATCTAGAAACATCATTTAATAGTAGTCTCTTCTCTTATGCACAATAAAAATACAGTGCAAACATTAATATTGTAAATGAATATTACAATTTAGAATGACTGTTTTCTATTTTAATATTTTGAATTACAGTTTCTTTTTGTGATGGCACATACTCCAGTCTTCAGTGTCATGTGATCCTTCAGAAATCATTCTATGTAACATTTCTGAATTACAGTTGAAAGATGGAGTGCTGTTTAATATCTTTTCAGGATTCTTTGATGAATAGAAAGTTCAAAAGAACAGCATTTATTTGAAATAAAAATCTGTTGTAACATAATTGATCAATAGACATGTAACATTAATGTAATGCATCCTTGCTAAAATTTAAAAGTATAAAGAGGAGTATGTGTTGGTATGCTCAATTCTCTGCCTTTCTGTTGGCATTTCAATCCGTCTTGCTGTCTGCGTTCATTAATTGATTAATATGTATATATATTTTTTCAGATCAGTGTTCGTGTGACTACGATGGATGCCGAGCTGGAGTTTGCCATCCAACCCAGCACTACAGGGAAACAGTTATTTGACCAGGTGTGTGTGTGTGTGTGTGTAAACTTGTTGGTACTTTTTCTTTTTAGAATTTCTTTCTTCTTGGTAGCCCTGTCCACATTGAGATCTCATTGTTTCAAAAGCCTGCTCATCATAACTGTCCATTTGAATGCCTTTTTGAATATTTCACTTTCAGTTGCGAACAGACAAATCTACTGGCAGTGGAAACTAGGTTAAGACAGCTGTGTGTGTGAACTAAAAATCTTGTGAGCAAATTCTTCCTTCCTCCACCCTTCCTCTTTCTGACTCTGCTTCTTCCTCAGGCTGTAATTCTGTACAATCCTTTTTTCCTCACTCTTAGTCACTCTGTGCATCACATTCATCACATTCACAAGTCACTCTTTCTTAAACTTGATAATGGGCAGCTTTGTTCCTGAGCAACCTTTAATTTCTCTCTCTCTCTCTCTCTCTCTGTATTTTCACACACACTCACACAGCATTCATTCTTCAGGCAGTTGTGTAGGTTTTTTAGCAGGATTTAGTCTTCAGTTTAAGCAGAGGGTTTGGCATAAGAAGGATTCAGGTTAATGATAACAGATCTTTAGAAATCAATAGCAGTACCACTGAAAATTATCTTTCACGCCACAGCACAAAAACAACAACAACAAAAATTGCATTTAATTCAAATGTTGAGAAATAAATAAAGATAAATAAAAATTACAGCAATGGCCTTCAAGTGTATTACAATTATTTTATTACATTTTAGTGGTCTACCGAGTATTTAATCAAGACAGGATCATTAACAGTCAGCAATAAAAGTCTATTAGGCTGCATGAACACTGCCTAGTGCACAAATTCAATACACCATCTAACAATTTGTCCCATCTGTTTACATTCTCTTAAGGCTGACTGTATGCTGCCATTCAAAAGTTTGGGGTCAGTAAGGTTTTTCATTTAAAGGAATTAATACTGTTATTGTCTATTTACATTATCATGTTGCCAAAATCGCCATTTCATCCAAAAAGTAAATGTGTTTAAATCAACAACGTATCGGGTCAGTCAGAACAGCGATAAGAAATTGAGATTAAACTTTTAATGCAGAATACTTGCCGAATTACTGGTATTTTTTTAATCTATGTGGTACTTTGTGTTGTTTTTAATACAAATGAATGTGTATCCAACTTTCTGCCACCAACCATCCAGCAGTGCAGACAGCATGACGTTATAATCAAAAGAGACAGAAAGAAGCATCATTTTGTTTACGAACCATAAATAAACACAGCTGCCTCCTCCATTATTTTCTCTTTCTCCACATTTACTCATTACTCTCACGAGTCATCTCTCATTCTCTTTCTTTCTCTGTCTCTGTTTAACTTCATCATTTTCAGACACAATACGGTTTGTTTGGTCCAGTAGTGAGCCAGCATTTTTCCAGTAGTGAGCCAGCACCTCACATTTTCCATTGCTCTCTCACACACCCTCTTGACCGGAAATAACCGTGTCTTCTCTGCACATGTCATCACATTCATAGCATCTCTTGAGGACTTGCTTTAAAGCTTAATACACGTGGCAGTGATTATATGGCTTCCTGAACATTTTGCCTCCTGGAGGTGCTGCTGGTTCTTACTGAAGGTGAAATCTGATACGTTATTGAAGTTTAACTCCATGTGAACTGGAAGTCACACCCAACTTTACTTTACAAGTGAAACGGAATATTGAAGAGACGGCAGGGTTTTATTGTAGCGCGCCTCCTCTACATCTCTCAGCGGAAGCAGACTGTTCACCACAAGACTAATGTCTTGACATAAGGTCACATATGGATTGTGAAAGTGGTCCACTGATAGTTTTAATATTATTTTTTATTTTATAAAACCTGGTTAATTAAAAGTGCACACACCGCAAATAGTTTTTCTGCAAATAGTTCAACTGTATTTCCCCTTTTTTTTCATGTCCATGAAGGGGAATTTGCTCATCAGATTCACTCATCAGCAGAATACAGTTGACAGTCCTGTATTTGAGTCCTGTATATAAATGGTTCAGTTCATTTGCATGGTTGACAACTGCTTTTTATAATTGAACTCATATCCATAAGTTTTCGGGACTCACAATCACATTCTCGTTAAACCTACGCCGTGCGCTGCACAAACGTGTGTGTACTGTGTGTTGCTGGTTTTCTTATGTGGTTTTGCTTTTGGTAACTTATAGAGATGGAGAAATGAGCTGTGTGACATCTGAAAGTTTTAGATCCAGTCACTGTTGTGCTCCTGCCAGTTTTGTGTTCCACTCTCTAGCCAGATATATTTCAGACAATGAAGATTTGATGTATGAAATTGCAAAAGTGATAAGACTTTTCAGTTTAAGGACGTTACTATATCTTTATTATTACTGAGGTCATTGTCGCTATGGTTAATGGCAAGAGAATGTGGGCTTTATTCCCGTTACACGTTCATACAGATAGTATTTGAAATGCTACTGCAAGTTGCTGTTTGAATGGGACATTTCGAGACTCGCAGCTGTAAGTAAATGCGGTTGTCAATCCCAAAAACTGACAGTGTCAATGTAGCCTTTTACAGGTCTTTCTATTACAGAAAGCAAGATAAACCGGTCTTCTCTTTTCCACATCCTATGATAAAATCTTTGAGTGGATGCACATACTATGGTTGTGCAAAAATGCCATTTTATCTATTTGTCTGTTTTATAGGTTGTGAAAACCATCGGATTAAGGGAGGTGTGGTTTTTTGGACTCCAATACCAGGACACCAAAGGTTTTTCCACCTGGCTTAAACTCAACAAGAAGGTATGCGTTTAACTGCTTTTTTAGTGTCCCATTAGCACCAGGGTGCATTTTATACATCTATGTATTTTTTTTTCTCATGAAAATGTCACAATTTCATTTTCATTCGTTCATTCTACTCTGATTTGATTATACGTTTAGTCAACAAAAATAATATTTGTTGATCATAATGTGCATACCTTTTGAAACTGTGTCAGTGTAACAGGCCAAACTTTCTCAAAAACATGTTTTGACCATCTTCAACATTTATCAACATTAACAAATGTATCCTTGCTACATTAGCTCATAAAATGCAGTATAAAATTAGCCTGTTAATACCAAACTCTGCTACTTCGCTTTGCTTCGTAGACGGAGTCTGGAATGGCAGAATTAAAGTGTTTTCTTTCTCACGGGGGGCGCTTGTATGAAATATAATATGGTTACCGTAAGCCAATCACATAACGCAATCACCTCTCTCTCCAACTTAGACATCACCTCCATTCAAAATGTTTAACAAACACTCTTCTTGTTTGGGCTTCAGTTTCCAAATGCCAGGAAAATTCTCCACAACAGAGCGAATTGCATCCCGTATCTCCATATCCGCGGTCGTTTTCGATTTCCCTAACTTAAAATACAATCTTAAACTGGGCTCTTAGCGTCTACGTCACGGCTCTCAGCCCGCCCTCTGTTCATTGATTGGCCGGCTGTTTTCAGGCCAGAGGAAAACTGAGAGAACGGTCGCTATCTCAGACTTAGTACAGAAGTGAGCTGAAATTGAGCGGAAGTACGAAGTCTGACGTAGTCATGCTAGTATATAATAGGCATACTGACAGATGTTAATGTGTTGGGAATTCATCATCCTTTGGAAATCTTCAGTGTTTTATATACGGCTTACGTGTTGACCATTGTTATTCACAAATGCATACTTAAAAATGTAATTACATTTTAATTAAAAAAAAGTTTAATTCTCATCTTCATTATCATTGACAAAAAAGTCAACTAACACTTTCATCAGTAATGTTAGTAATTTTTGCTTATTACTTTCGAGTGAAACCTGCAGTTGTCAGCCTTTCAGAAATCCTGTTTTTTAGTAATGAAATCTGAATCATTTTACCCTGTGTGTATTAAAGAAACTGTCGTCATCGCACCTGCCTGTTAAATGTAATTTTTTATTAAATGGCTGTTAAACCAAAAGTTATTCTGGTTTATTCCTTGTTGTCTAGGTTACAGCTCAAGACGTCCGCAAGGAGAGTCCTTTGCTGTTTAAATTCAGAGGAAAGTTTTACCCTGAAGACGTTTCTGAGGAGCTGATTCAAGAGGCGACTCAAAGACTCTTCTTCCTTCAGGTGTGTGTGTGTGTGTGCACACGCGTTTCTCTATACATGTCTGTACTGTGTATGGAAAGGTTAAACTAGGGTGACCACACAGCGTTTGAAGCCCAATTCATGCGTCCCGCAAATTGAGACCGTGTCACGCATAATCAATGCTTGCTCAAAAAAAAAAAAAAAAAAAAAGTCGGTCACTTTACATCCTCGAGACCCAGGCAGCCAAACGTTGTGCCTGAACACATTCACGTTCATGAACTCGTTCATATTTTGGGTGAACTGAACGTATTGTTTTACTGCCTGTCCTGATGAACGTGTGAACTCGTTCATTCTGGTGTCTGTAAACGCACGCTCTCACAGTTTAACTTCGTTCAATGGGGTGCCAGATTTCTATAGAGCCTTCCAGGCGAAAACCCGGCTAAAACTCACCCTAAACAGGGCTTAATATGTAGCGAAAAAACACCCAATCTGGCAACACAAGGCACCAGTGTCGCACCGCAGCCGCCGTCGACAAAGGCGTAGTATGATAATTTAAACGGATTTTATAACGAGGACGGTGAAGATGGGAAAAATCTTACATTTCTGTGCAAACTTTGAACTGAACTAGTTCATTTTAAAATGTGTGAACTGAACTTTGAACTAGTTCATGTAGAAAGTGAACTTCCCCAAAACTGGTTGCCACTCCCACGTGACCTGCTGACTAGGTTGATGTCAACTTTTTCATTGTTGTCATGACAGCTCACCTTCTCGTTCCGTGAACCTAGTTGTGAGTTTAGACTTTTTTTCGACTTTTTTTAAAACTGTTCCTGTGGTGTTAAGCAACTATAATTCCTGTTAATCCTATAATTTTACATTTTTATTTATTTAAAGTGAATTAATTGTAATGAAAAATAAATAAAATTAAATAGCTAAAGTAAATCGTAAATGGAAGTGCAACTGTCAATTCATTGAATGTTCAAAATATTCATCTTTATTTAGAAAAAAAATACACATTGGTTGGCCTATCATGAGCATATATCAGCAATTACACATGTTTAGGGAATATGGCATCATTAATGTATGTGCTAAGGCATGTGCTTTTTTAATTTTTTTTTAATAATTATTCATGTACAAACAGTAAGGCAATAGTAACAATTCTAGATATGGGTAAACCACTATCGGAGTCTGCCCGTGGGGTGGGGGCACCGCCGCGCCAAGCAGTGTCCCACATTGTCCCTCAGAAACTTATCCCTTGTCCCCCCTTGGGCTTATTAGCAGGTGGTCACCCTAGGTTAAACATGAATGCTTATGCATGTCAATTAGAGTGGATGGAAATTAATGCTGGGTCTTGTAAAGTGATAATGTGATATTACTCTGATCTGGCTGTCAGTGAAGGAATTGTACCGGTTGATCTTATCTACCAACATTAAAGCATTCATTCCTGTTGTTGGTTTGTTTAAGGTGAAAGAGGGGATCCTGAACGATGATATCTATTGCCCCCCGGAGACTGCAGTGTTGCTGGCGTCTTATGCAGTGCAGGCCAAATATGCTGACTACAACAGAGATCTTCACACTCCTGGATACCTGTCCAGTGAGAAACTGCTCCCACAGAGGTGTGTATTCACAGATATTTTAGTACCTATGGCGACTGGTGCTTGACCTGAGTGGCGAAGCACATGCAGATGATTGACAGAAGGCTTATTCTGATCTGTTTTCTTATGAGGTGGTGTATCAGTGTTTCTCCAAAGCATCACTTAGCATGAAATTATTTAAGGAAAGTAATCAGTAAAGCTTTAAACTGTATTTTATTGACAGTATGGTGAACTCTACAATATTTACAAATGGCAGTAGACATCATTGTTTAATAACTGTTTATCATTTATGAGCAGCTCTGGAGAAAAGCAGCTGACAAACTCCACAAAACAGTTTTAAGAGTTGTGAAAATCTAGGACCTTTATACAGCGTTTGCCATTGTAAAGACTGTACGTCTATCCCTCACAGCTTTGTTTTCATTTGTGTTAAATTAAATATGGCATATAACCTGATAAGCTATATCAGTACTCGGTACTTAATGTTTTGTTTAGAAAGTATCAGCCAAAGAACATGTTAAGAACATGTTTGAGCTTCTAAATGTTTGCATAATCTTTTCTCTACAGAGTTCTGGAACAGCACAAGCTGAATAAGGAGCAATGGGAGGAAAGAATTCAGGTCTGGCACGAGGAGCACAAGGGCATGTTGAGGTACAGCCAATGGAATGCACTCTTGCTTTCTTTTCTGTTTTATCGCTGACTGCAGTGACCCTGTCAATCACACACACCAGACAGAGTGATAATGTGTGTGTGTGTGTTTCAGAGAGGACTCGATGATGGAGTATCTGAAGATAGCTCAGGATCTGGAGATGTATGGCGTGAATTACTTCAGTATTAAGAATAAGAAAGGATCAGAGCTGTGGCTGGGTGTGGATGCCCTGGGACTCAACATCTACGAGCAGACCGACAAGTACTGATACATTTAACATTCATGAACTTTTGGTAAAAAAAATGCACTGCAATATAAAAGTTTAGTAAGAATTTTTTTTTTTTTAAAGAAATTAATTCTTTCAGCAAAGGTGCATTCGATTTTGAACTAAAGTGACAGTAATGACATATTGTAACAAATTATATTAAAATAAATACTGCAGAAAATATGTATGTTAAAGTTTTGGTGTAGTTTTTCTAAAGAAATTAATAATTTTATTCAAAATAGAATGCATTAAATTGATCAAAAGTAAGAGTTATTTGAGTTTATTTAATTTGTCTATTTTTTAGCAGAAAAACCATTTTATGCATAGATTATAATAAATGTTTCTTGAGCAACAAATAAGCTTATTATAATGATTTCTGAAGGATCATGTGTCACTGAAAACTGAAGTAATGATGCTGAAAATTCAGCTTGGATTACAGGAATAAGTTGTTTTAAAATATATTCAAATAGAACAGTTATTTTAAATTGTAAAAATATTTCACAATAATTATATTTTTAATTGTGCAGATATTCAAAGATTGTTAACACTTTACAATAAGGTTTTATTATTTAGCATTAGTTAACTACTTTAGCTAACATGAACAATATCTCCACAGCATTTATTAATCTTAGTTGCTGTTAATTTTACATTTATTAATACATTATTAAATAAAAAGTTGTATTCAACATGAATGCACTATGAACTAACATAAAAAAACAATGGATGGGTTCATTTTTATTAACTAACAATAACAAAGATTAATAATACAGTAAATTGTATACTGTAATAAATGGATTGCTCATTGATGGTTCATGTTAGTTAATACATTAACTAACGTTAACAAATGAGACCTTATTGTAAAGTTACCAACAAATCTAACATACCGCAAAACTTTAACAAGAGTATCAATGATTTAATAATTTGTAACATTTTATATAGCGCTTTTCTGGGTACCTAAAGCACTTTACGTATAAAGGGGGATCTCCTAAACCACCAATAATTTAAAAAAAGTTTTATATGTAATTTGAATAATTTTTTTTATTACAAAATCACACAAGTTACAGTTTTAAACTGCATTGTATTAGATATTTTCCAAATTTTATTTACATGGGCATGTTCAGCAAAAAGTACGATCAAAAACAAATAAAATGAGCCGCATAATGTATACTTTGTCCTCATGAGCTTGACATCCATTCATTGTTTTAGTTTAGCACTTGCTTTCACTGACCATTTGTTTAAAAAAAAAAGAACGAACAAACAAACTAATGTTTCTGGCATCTTGTTCCCTATTTACGGAAAGTGATATGTATTACTGTTGCCAAAAAAAAAACTGACTCACCTCCTCTCTTTTCAGGATGACACCAAAAATTGGTTTCCCCTGGAGTGAGATTAGGAACATTTCTTTCAACGATAAGAAATTTGTCATCAAACCCATTGATAAAAAAGCCCCGGTATGTCAAACTTGATTTATCACAGTTTCTGTTCAATTTTTCTGCAAACAGGGTTTAGACAATAGCAACGCTGCTGCTCCAAAGCAGTGAAGTGTTGAAATGTTTCATGAGAGATTTGAGGATGGTGAAATCACAGTATACACCAAAGACTTTCCATTGAAGCTGCACGTTTCTCTTTGTTTCACAATCACAGACCCAAAGAGATTAGATGTGGACATCATTCTTCAGTATTTCCTGTAGCTCCTGATCCCTCCCCCTGGCTTTCTTTGGCTCTGTTCCTAAACTTGGGGAGCTTTTTATGTATGCAGCATCTTAAGACAGGAAGTAGGTATATATAATGTTTTCTCTTTTTCCCCACAGGACTTTGTGTTCTATGCCCAGCGTTTACGCATTAATAAGAGGATTCTTGCTCTGTGCATGGGGAACCATGAGCTTTATATGAGACGCCGTAAACCTGACACCATCGAGGTCCAGCAGATGAAGGCACAGGCCAAGGAGGAGAAAAACCACAAGAAGATGGAAAGGTGAGAGGAAAAAGGAGAGACAGAGTAACACCACACTGAGGCTCTAATGTTGATCTGGATTGTGATCATTTTTAGTGTGATTTGGATGATTCGGATTCTTTCCAGTCACTCAAATATTTTTATTCTGCTCAACAAAAGAATTTCAGATGTGTCCACTGATTCTTTCGGTGACTCTTTCTGTATTTACATTATTACACCAATAGGTGGCAACCAGTTAATGTGCTTTTTCCTATAAGTAACTAGATCATTGATTCAACTGATTGATTCACAAAAATATTGACTTCATTTTAACTAAATTAACACAACTTACTTGTTCACCAACTATTTATTTAGTTTAGTTTTTAGTTTTTTGTTATAAATCAAAGGGTGTTAACATTTGTTTTGAATAGTAATAAAAAAGTAAATCAATTAATTAATAAATAAAACATAAATGAGAAAAAAAAAACATAAATCCCTGACAGTCTTTTAAAGGCATAGTTCACAGAAAAGTTAAAATGCCATGTTGATCCAAACCTGTATGAGTTTCTTACAAAAGGAGAAATTTAGAAGAATGTTAGTAGCCATTGACTTCCATTAGTATGTTTTTTTCCTACTATAAAAGTCAATGCCAACCGTCACCTCTTTGGTTACCAGCATTCTTCTAAATATCTTCTTTTGTGTTCAGCAGAAGAAACAAACTCGTACAGGTTTGGAACAACATGAGGGTGTATCAGTTATGACAGAATTTTTATTTTTGTGTTAACTATCGCTTTAAAAAAAGCACCGGGTACACTTACATTTAAATACACTTATAGGGTACACTTACATTTGAATACACAACATTGTTCATCGTTACATTAAGATATATTAAAGCTATAGCCTTTAAAGCAAACATGTTTCAAATAGTTCCGGCTTCTGTTGAAAAATTACACTTTTTTTTTTTTTAGTTTGTTCACGCAGGTTCAGTTTAGTCCTTGTTCAGAGTCAAAACACTGAATCATAATTTCACAATCGAAACACCACTAATAATGATTGTATGAAATATTTATTTCAGACAAGGAGCTAGCCTACACCTTGAGATAATTTATAGTGTTCATGCTTATATTTGTGTGTGTATGTGCATGTGTGTTAATTTGATAAATTGGTTGTATGTATAGATTAATTCATTGTTCACAATGACAGGAAGGACACATTCGTCTTCTAATGCATGTCTGTTTGTGTGTTTCACCCTCTCGCTCTCTCTCACACACACTAATGTTGCAGGGCCTTGTTGGAAGATGAACGTAAGAAGAGAGAGCAGGCTGAAAAGGAGAAAGAAAAGATTGAAAAAGAAAAAGAAGAGCTGATGGAGAGACTCAAAGTGATCGAGGAACAGACGAGAAAAGCTCAGCAAGGTGAGATGGGGTGAAATTTGCTGTTTATAATCTTTAATTTATTCATTGATCAATAATCCCTCATTATTGTGTGTTTGCAGAGCTAGAGGAGCAGACCCGCAGGGCGCTGGAGTTGGATCAGGAGCGTAAACGCGCTCAGGAGGAGGCCGAACGCCTGGAACGAGAGCGCCGTCTGGCAGAGGAGGCCAAAACCACTCTGCTGCAGCAATCTGAGAGTCAGATGAAGAACCAGGAGCATCTGGTCAGTTACCGTGTCAACCAAGCTACACACTGCCAGCCACCATGGCAGCACAATTCTAGTTACCTTGACAACCTCACAATATCACCTACACAACCCATGCAGTCGGTTACAGTTGTAACCACGGTAACCAAACTACAATTCTGAAGTTTCCATGAGAACCAAACTTCATCCAACCACAGAGTGCCGGACACCCACAGTTATATCTGTTCTCATGCAACTCTGAGGACCTGTTTACTCTAGTCACTACTGCTTTTTCATTTTAAGGCGAGACACTACAGTTGAATAGGGTAACATTTTTAAATAATAGAAATCACCATGAAACTTCCTCAGTTGATTACTTACACAAGTATATAAAAAATGTATTACAGGTTTTTGAATTGTTTGTTTAATTATGCAAATTAGGCATTATCTCATTAAATACGTGCAATTTTGCATATATTTTTGGTAGATAGATCTGAACATTATGCTTTCCTTACCTAGGAAATCAAAATATACTGTCCATAACCTTAAAAAAAATCGATTTTCGCCATATTTGTTTGATTAAAATGTCATAAATCAGGCCAGGATGATTTATTAACAAATCCCTCTGAAAATATCTTCAGAATACTGCTAAGTGTATAACTGGAAAGTTTGGTGTACATAGGTGCTACATAGGCTGAGGTATTTGTGGGGAATGACAAAAAAAACTAATTTTAAGAAAAAGGCATTTAAAAATTTATGTGGGGAATTTAATACATTTCTATTGGAAAAAATAGCTCAAATACAGAATAAATGCTCAGGCCCTTCATAATAATAATATGTAATATTTCAAGCTCATGAAAACTGATTATTTAAAAACATGACGGGCATATAAGGCCTTCTACAACTGCAGTAACTCAATGAGTTAACATTGGCAGAGTACACCACGTGATGCGTCTGAGCGAATCACGTTAGAAGAAACCAGCAGTAGCCAATGAGATTTATCACCCTTTGGACATTCACGAGTGGTTACTGATAGAAAGGAAACGCCCATATTTGGGTTACATAGCATTGTGCAGAAGATTAGAGCTTTAAAACGATACGGGTCATGACAGACTTGTATGACGCGTTGGAATGCTAACTTCTTGGTAAATTTGGGAGAAACATACTGCTGCAAGTAAACAAAATGTAATAAAAATAAACATTTTAAAGTATATTTTCAACATTTTCTTTATAGCAGCTTGAAAGAACACATATTGGAGCAAAATAGCCCAAAATCTCAAAACTAATCTCTGCATGAAAAATCTTTTTGCCTGCCATGTCTCGCCTTAAAACGCATAACTTTTGCTAAGGTTACGCCTGGCGTCCACACTACTCAGGATTTTTCGTCCCCTTAAAAGCAGAGACTTATGAAAATGCTTCGTTTTAGTTTAAAAACTCTGTGTAGACAGACCAAAACAGAGACTTTTGAAAACGAAGATGTGGCTGCCCACATTTGCTCACTGACTGGGTCTTCTGGATCATTGCATATCCTTCCCTGATTCATCAAGCCCATATCATGACCATTGCGTTAGCGGAAGATGACTAACAGACATGCCTCAACGACCATGTAAACAATAACATGGAGACGGAACTACCAGCTTTGCTGACTGTTGTCCTTTTTTAGATTGTGCATTTTATAATACTGCAGCTGCCTACTTGCACGAGGCAAGCTATTATTAGAGCAATCGACAACACTTGTACACACGCATGCCCAGTGCACATGAATGGTCATGTGACATGAGTTTTCAGTTGTATAGTGTGGTCTGAGACCTTGTCTGAAATGTAGTGGAAACGCCAGTATAGACAAGGATCGTTATCATTGAAAATGCACTAGTGTAAACGGGGCCTGATCATTTATATATATATATATGTGTGTGTGTGTGTGTACAGGCCACTGAACTGGCAGAGTTGACTTCTAAGATCTCCTTGCTTGAAGATGCCAAAAAGAAGAAAGAGGATGAAGCATCAGAGTGGCAAATGAAGGTAAACATGTTTAATTGTCAGCAGGCGCCTTACAGCGGTGCGCTTACTGTCCATCCATCCATCCAGAAAAATGACTAACAGTCATTGATGTTAGGACAAAAATTAAAGGGGTCATGATTAGCCCTCTGTTTTAAAACACTCTGTTTGAAGGGGAGCGTCTGCTTTGAGACTTCATTGTAAACGTCTACTTCTGTGATTGGCTGACATTTTTGCATATGAAATAAGTATTACATGTGGAACCCTCTCGAATACTTTAAGTTTTTACTATTACAGCTGTTCGAGATTACCGAATCGTGGAAAGTGTTGATTATAGCTTTATATTTAGGTCTATTCCCATCACATGAAAGGTTGCATCGACGAGTGCTTTCACCAGAAATAATGCAAACACGATGGAGCTTCGTAGTGCAGTGTAAAAGCATAATTGATTACATAATGGAAGATTTGGCAAGTGTCCAGATAAACTCGCGCTCTGTGATTTACAGCTTCAGCGATTGTAATCGCTTTCTGTTAGGGCTGGGGTAAACGATTATTAACTAAACGATTAGTTGGGCGATTATTTTATCGATTAGTCGACTAATCTAATGACTAATTGGACGACTAATATAAAGAATATTTTTTCTGCTGCTCAATTAATATAAAAACAATATCTCAAATAAATACTAGCATACTGAATCAAGATACTATAAGCTGGCTAACGTTAGTCTAATATTATGTATTTGAACACCATCATAACTCTACAACAGCCAAAACCGTGTTATGAAAATATTTTTTACAAACATTTTTTATCATAGAGAATGTTTAAATATTAATATCAGCTGAGGAGGGAAACGGAGTCGGAGTTCACCTACTGATCAGAGCGCGTGCTGACACGGAGTTAAAGCCTGGTTTATACTTGACACGTCCGCACGAGCGCGAATGTGCGCATGGCAAAAATGACCCGTTGGGTGCGCAAGACCAGGAAGACTGTGGCTGGCTGTGTGTATGCCTTTTTTTGTAACAACGCGCCCAGCGCCGCGTCCGGGAACGACTTCAAGCCAAATCTGCCCGAGCTTGTACGTCTCACCACACCGGCACCCAGTTTGCGCGTCTAAATTGCAAATTTTTTTTCTTAAGGGTTTGTTTACTGTGTGTGATTCATTTAATGGATAGCACATTCACTTCTAGTTGTCTTCGTCCTCTATTCTGCAATGTTTCGGTCTCCCACGTGTGTGTGGCAAGCTGTACCGCCGAAAACATGCAAAAAATGAATAAATAAAGAAGGGTCGACGCAAAAAATATGACGTCGACGCAATTTTGACATCGACGTCATCGACGCGCCGCTACAGCACTACTTTCTGTATATAATTGATCATTTTCAAAATAACATCATGGTTTGAATTTTGCGAGTGAATGTAGTGTTGTGTCTTATCCAGGCCACTCAGGTGCAGGAGGACCTTGAGAAGACTAAAGAGGAGCTGAAGAACAAAGTCATATCAACCCATGTCCAAGAGCCAGTGCACAGCGAAAACGACAACGATGAGGATGACAGCAGTGCAGAGGCCTCCGCCGAACTCACCTCCGCAGCAGCTTACAAAGACAGGAGTGAGGAAGAGCGCATGACGGAGGCTGAGAAGAACGAACGAGTGCAGAAACATCTGCTGGTGAGAGAACTAATTCACAAACACCATTTAAATAACAGTTCTTTTATCAGCTACTCACCCGCATGTCATTCCAAACTGGTTTGTGTTTGCGAGGAGCATAAAAGAAGTGCATACAATAAAGGCTTTAGCAGAGTAAATTTATGTTCAAACGAAATTTTTCCACAGGCTCTTTCTTCTGAGCTTGCTAACGCTCGTGATGAAACCAAGAAGACCCAGAACGACATGATCCATGCAGAGAACGTACGAGCAGGACGCGACAAATACAAGACGCTTCGTCAGATCCGCTCTGGAAACACCAAACAGCGAATCGACGAGTTCGAGTGCATGTAAATGTACCACAGTCAGCCAACAGGGGGAGCTACAGCCTGCCTTTTGCATCATGCCTGCAGAGGAACTACAGTACCAACAATTCACCACTCCAAGAGAAAATAATGCCAAATATAGAATAATGCTGCACAATTCAAAAATCCCTTTAATTCAGGAGTGTTGTTTGGGTTACTGCATTATGATAAGGGAGAATTTTTTTTTTTTTTTTTGCTTTGTGTTTTGACCTAGATGTAGCTTTTTTTATATTGGAAAACAGTTACAGTTTGCTGAATAAACGAACTAAAGGGTTTTTATTCCGTAAAACCGGGATTTCAGTAGGAATTGTTTTTTTCTAGTCTTATGTGATAAACTCCAGAAGCACTCCAGAGAGACATGTCAGTGTGCCAAGACTGTAATACAGATGAGTAGAGTTGATATCAAACTGCACAGTGCCATTGTGATGGTGCAATAGCCCAGCTATTGCTATAACATTGTATCTATGTGCCTTTCTAATAAAACAACTACAGTATAGATTAAAACACATGCCTAAGATCATGGCTACCTGCACCCCATCAACCACTCTGCCAATACCGGCAGCCCACAAGAGCAAAATGTGTGTGTGTGTGTGTGTGTATGTTTGTATGTGAGAGCGAGAGTGTGAGAGAGATCCCTGTTGATAATTCTTTTAGTTATAGTTTCTCACTGCTGCAGGTTTGTGGCCGCTCCCTGTTTGTGCCTTTTCACTGAAGAGAAAATAAAGAGAAAATATCAAACTGTATTTCTAGTTTAGGTTTTAATCCTATTCTTATTTTAAGCTTCTTTTTTTTTTTTTTTTTTAATAAAAGAGACTGTTTTGTTGTTTGAGGCATATGAATTTTTTGGCAGTATTATTTTGAAGAATCCTTAAATAGAATGACACTTAAAGCATCTTCTGGGATTATTTTCCCCCTTTATTTCTGAACAGTATTTACCCAGAGTGTACACCGTTTTAAGTAGCCCTGCACTTGTAGGCAGAGCCTTAGTTGTTTTTGAGGTCTATATTAGTTTTAGTTTTATTCGTGTGGCAATATGCTGCACTGAAGCAATATGACATGTCCCCAGATGCTTTGGAAGAATTCTTCATTCTGATCTTACACTTAGATCATCTAAATTGTTTTGATATACAATAAAAGTTTGTTCTTATCATATACATCTCTCTTGTTACCTGGGTGATTTTTTCACCCTTAGGGTGCAGGTGTTTTGTTTGTTTGTTTGTTTGTTTTTTTGTCAACCAATCACAGAAAAGTTTGCTGCTTAAAATGTTTCCATTGCAACTGTCAATAAAATATTAAAAACATAGCCAATGGACTGTTCTTGCAGCATTCTTCTGCCTCATTTGGTATACTTGTTTTGTGATGGCCTGCGCACATTGTTATAGACGCAGTCGGAGAGGAATATCATTTTTAAACAATGATAATATATTCAGAAAATACACGTGAGCTTAATCGCCAAACTTAATCCTCTGTGTTTGCAGTGACTGAAACAGGATACTTAGAAAGGATCAATGATACAGATTTAAAGGATTAGTTCACTTTTTAAAAAAAATTTTGCTGATAATTTACTCACCCCCACGGCATCCAAGATGTCCACGTCTTTCTTTCTTCAGTTGAAAAGAAATAAAGGTTTTTGAGGAAAACATTCCCGAATTTTCTCCATATAATGGATGGACTTCATTGGGAACCAAGCGGTTCAAGGTCCAAATGAGTTTCAGTGCAGCCTCAAAGGTCTTTAAACAACACCAGATGACGAATAAGGGTCTTATCTAGGACCTTTTGAATCATGACTCGGAAAAACGATGAACGAGTTTGAACAGGAGAGTCACGAACGCTCATCACAGACAATCACAGAATAGGTTTTTTATTTATTTTTGAAATGACCTATCGTTTCGCTTGATAAGACCCTTATTCATCGTCTGGTGAAAGGAATACTCTTAAAGCCTGTTGAAGCAGCAATTAAACTCTCATTTGGGCCTTGAACCGTTTGGTTCCCAATGAAGTCAATTATATCGAGAAAATCCTGGAATGTTTTCATCAAAAACCTTAATTTCTTTTCGACTGAAGAAAGAATGGCAAGGACATCTTGGATCACAAGGGGTGAGTAAATTATCAGCAATTTAAAAAAAAAAAAATCAGGTTTTTTTTAAAAAGTGAACTACTCCTTTAAGACAGCAAACTTGTCCTCCAGCGATTAAGATGTGCTTTTGGTGGTAATTACACTTGGTTACCGCTAAAAGGTGGAAACTGTGAATTTAATCTAAAGCGCTGTAAGGAACACTTGTCAGGTGACGTCACACTCGCGATTCACGAAGTGCATTATGGGCGTAGCCGCCATTTGTAAGGTATCGATGCTGAGGCATTCTGTTGATGATTTTTTTTTTTTATATTCTTTTTTTCCAAAATAAACCATTCTTAACATGACACTATTATCATCATCAATACAGCAAACTTATCTTTGCTGTTACTAACTTTTCAGGATTTATTCCTACCGAAGGATACAGTAACTTGGTGAAATGGCTTTAAGAGGTGCATAGATTTTAAATTGTTCACTGGTAACGTTATATGCGCTTATGCCATAAACAAGATAGTTGACAATGTCCAAGTGTGAGGATGAGAAAGCAATGCGGGATCAGCACTCCAACTTCCTTTCCTGCAGTCAGCTGAGCTCATGGTTCTATGTTTGAATGAATGGATGACAAGACAATTTCTCCAAATAACGGTACCTGCCATATTATCGAGTTTATTTCAGTACGGCATTTTCTCAGTTTTCTTGTGCTTCTGCAGTTTTGCGAGTTATTTACTTGTTATCTCTACTCTCGTAATCTCTTCAGTGCTCAGTCAGTACAGCGATCCCTCAAAAATGGCGCCGCTGTGACGTCACACACAACAAACCCACGTGTTGGTGTTTGACAAAGACCGATGGCGGGAATCCAATCACGCGGGTGAAGGTATTCAGCGTTTATGTTTTTTTTACAGTCTATGTCTGTTACTTGCGCTTCTACAAATTTCACACATGATGTGCTCCTTTCTAATTTAATCTAATGTAGAAATACACACCTGACAGTGGAGAGACACACAGCGGTGAGTGAGTTCTGAGTGCAGGAATCGAGACACACAGCACTGGATGGGTTTTCTGGTTACAGAATGCTAATGACTAAAGTTTTGCAAGTTTTCCTAAAATACCCAGACTAGAAGAAAAGAGCTGTAAATATTTACTGTACGAATATTTTTGGAATTGTGTTTGACTAACTGTTATTCTATTGCCTTAAAGTGCTGCACCTGGTTTCGGGGGAGAGAAACAATGATTAGCCTATCAGATATTTTTTCAGGCTTTATCAAGAGACTGCAGTGAAATTGAAAAGAGGGCAAAAGAGGTACTGTAAAATAGACATAGTTTACATTGCATGAAATGAAGAGAGCACTCTCGGGGTAAGAAAGACTTCTCCAGGAAAATATGAAAACTTCTGAGATGATTTTTTTAAATTATTGAATAGGGCCTTACAGTGCGAATTCGTACTACATTTGCAAGTATATTCTATTGAAAATGGAACTCCCCAAGATAGCATGTAATGATGTAATGGACTACTTGCACTGAGCTTCGCGACGCACTTCCGTTTGGAAACATATCACTCACTTCCGGTTATGTTTACTTTCAATGTACTCCAACAGTGGTCAATCGTCAATGAGTTGAACAAACACCACCTAAAACGAGTGTCTGTAATAAAGTTTTATATCTTGGAAAATTTATTGACAGAAGAAGGGATATTCTGATGTTTACTTTGTGTGCAGCATTTTCAAAACTCATCGGAACATGAAGTTTAAATCCAAACCAAGCCAATCCGAGAAAGCTGCGGCAGTAAAAAAAACGCCATTATTTCACCACAGGGTGTCAGTGTTCGTCTACGTTGGTGAGAACAGATGAATAACATCAGTACGAAACAAGAACATTTATTTGGATTAAATATTGTAATCATTCAGTGTAATTTTTCAAGGTCAATCGTTTTACTAACATGTTCATGACCAAAATGCTTAATTAATTTTCAGAGAAGTTGACTCATTCTCCTCTATGCTGCGGGCGTTCTGATCTACGATCGCACCTCGCGATCATTCATTTATTCATTCATTCAACTGTTTTAAAAAGACAGGAATAAAGCACCAATGCACACTTTTTATTAGTCAAATTCATTTAAAAAAATGTAAACTCAAGTATAGAATATAAGTAGGCAAAGACAAAAATACTGAGAAGACATAAGACTAACATAAGGTTAGTGGATAAATGACCTGGCAGTAGCTGCTGGGTGCATTATGGGTAATTGTTTATTGAGAGTTGATTTATGTGTTATTTCAGTAAGATCTTTAAGTTTTTGTGATAGTAAAGTTATGTGTGTTAATGTTCAAGTTAGATCAGATGTTCTTGGTTCATTTACTGCCTAATGTAAAAATGTGTCTCTCACCGTCATGGAGAGAGGTGTGTAAGGAAATAGGCCCTTGCCTGAGTAATGTTTCTAGGATTTGAATTAATAGAGGAAATATTAGGGTTACTGTTTCCTTTAGGTTTAATCAACCAATGTTCTTCCTGTGGAAACACTCTGGGTCGTGCGGTGTATGGGACATGAGTGTTCTGATTTCATATTAATTATTAGTTTAGTTAAAGTGTTATTAGCATAATTTAGCTCCGGTTAGACATACTTTTATTTGATAACTACCTGTTATTACATATTAATCCTATTTATTATTCAGAATGTATGGAGGCGTATTGTACGGAGGCGTATTGCATTCACTTGAAAAAAAAAAATCTACTCCGTTTTTTTAAATTGACGAGTTAATTTTTCATGAGAAAATTTTTTTTGCTCTGTTTTTCTGGATGAATGAGTTTATTTTTCATGAGAAAAAAGTTTTTGCTCTGTTTTTCTGAATTAATGAGTTAATTTTTCATGAGAAAAATTATTTTTGCTCTGTTTTTCTGAATTAATGTTTTTCTGACAACATTTTTGTTGTCCGATCAATCAACTTATTCAATGCTTCACTTCTCACAAGTGTGGATGACGAGACTTGTGTTTTATTTGTGTCCAGTGAGTTTCACATGTTTGTGTAAACAGCTGCAGCTCTCAGGGTTCTCTAGCCCATCAAGGACACGGTAATGGACACTGTTGTCAGCTGAAGGTTAAAAACTTTCCCATTGGCCTTCAGAAAGCCTCTGGAGCTAAGAACTTGACATGTTTTTGTTAGTATGTCTCCCAAAAAGTCTGATAATAATCCACTTTTATCTTCCGTATTCTCATTAAAAAGTTTTAGCTGCCTTGCAATAGAATCAAAGATAAGGGTTTTTTTGGAAATCCTGTGGTAGTTAGTTTCTAGTCCACTCATCTCTCTTTCTCTTAGAGTCAAGTTTTTTGCTTTGAAAAGCATTAAATATCATAATTAAAAAAAAAAACTTAATAAAAGTATCTATGTATAATATTTTAATTGATTTCTCAAGAAGATGTCACTTCTTGAGGGTGAAATGGAGGCTGATGAGCCGACCTGAGGCTCAACTTGTGTATCCTGAGCAATATGGCTTGTCATATCAACTAGCCAAAAAGATTGTTGGTTTATAAGACCAAGGCTTGGAAATGTTATCAGGAAGACATAATGCCACCGATCCATGATGTATTTTCTTTGAGCTGGAAAATATTTTCTCGTTATTCTCTTCACTTAGTCTATCAAGGTCAGATATGAGAACCCATCGTGGGTTGCATTGAAACAAACAGAAAACATCATTCATTAGGTCTCGCCAATCATTGCTTGACACCAGGGCCCGTATTCATAAAGATTCTAAGAATCCTCTCAGAAAACTCTTAATTAAGCTTAAAAACTTTTACGTAGGAGTCTTAGCTTAAGAACGATTCTGGACCGATCTGAGAGCAACTCTGAGTAAGGAAAAGACAAAAAAAATTATCTTAGTGAGGAGGTGGGGTTGACCCTGTTGCTATGTATGACTCAATCTTTTGAAGACTGTGATTGGTTGGTTGTCCCAGAAGGGAAAAAAGAGTGATTTTAACTATAGGGTCTATTTTAAGCCTTCACTTTGAAATTACATGCATCATTTTCCCATTTTACCATTCTCTCTCTCTCTCTCTCTCTCTCTCACACACACACACACACACACACACACACATTATATATGTGTATATAAATCTTTTTATTTTATTTACCATGCTGTTAATTTCCTATAAGGTATTCGATTGGCTAAGAATGATAAAAATGATTCCACTCTTTCCAGTTACACTAATTGCTGGCATGTCTGTTTAAGTGGTGGTTTGAATGTTGGTTTTAATGTAACAAACATGGAATCAAAACCAAGAAGGACTAGAAAGCCTGACTGGACAGACGAACAGTGTTTACTATTAGTCCAGTTAGGGGATGAACAGAAGGCCATCCTTAAAAAAAAAAAAAATTTGGGCCGGGTGTCAATCTACAACGTCTTATTAACTCACTGTCATCCATTGTCTGCAACACATTTCTTCTGCCTCTTCAGCTTTCTGCCATTTTCCCCTTTGCTAAAGAAACTCTTAAGCCTTTTAAAAGTCCTCGTTCATACTCCTAACAATTTTGACCTTAAGACCTCTTTTAAGGGTTAGGATACTCTCTGAATTTCTTTTTTCTTTACTTTTTTTCTTTCATTTTAAGAGTAAACGCCTTCATTTCTAAGAATTTTCTTAGAGTTTTGGCACTAGCTACTCTTTGCATTAAGATTCTTTATGAATACGGGCTCTGGAGTATATAAGTACTGAACTCTCTGTTTCATGTTCGCAGTTGATGATGCTGACGTTCCCCTCCATCCTGCTCACCACCACCAGGTTGGCAGTTTGGCTCTGCCCCTGCCTTGTGTCTTCAGGTAGGATTAGCCAAATCTGTATCCCCCAGGATTTAGACTAAGCCATTTAGACTACACCAAATAACTTTTTTCTATACTAAACTAATTAAACATGAATTATTGTATCTCACTACCATCTGTTCCAATACTTTATGGAATAAATACCATGCAAATGTTCACCTGCCCTCTGAGTCTTTCTGGTAGAACTGAGAGTTATCTGTTGCTATGATGGATTTCTGTCGTTTGGATTGCAGAGAGGTCAATATGGCTAAAAATTTTCAGGTGTTGCAGTTTTTTTTTTGAAGTCTTCATCGGTCACATTAATACACATTCCAATAATACAAATAAGCTTTGCTTCGAGTCCTCCATCCTCATTTTCTTGCAGGCTTTCCTCGCATCCTAAGTGGGGTGGAGCTGAGACGCAAGGAAAGAAAACAAGGATCCATAACGGAAGTTCTGAAGCATGAAACATGAATCCCATGAGGCAACTCACTAAACATAATGACATAATGATCTTCTATAGATAGATAAAGTTGGGTTAAAGCAGCTCTATATGACTATTTTCGGGTTGAATGTTGTGCGTCTCTGTTGTATTTTGTCAAACTCTGGTGGCAGCTAACGTTAGCCTTGTTGACAAAATAATGATTTCTCTGATGTGCGCACAATTTGGGAGTAGTGGGTGTGGCTTGCAGAGCTGTGCAATGTGGTGCATTGTGGGTGTTGTAGTCTTTCATACAAATGCACCCTTCGGTTATTTTCTCGGTCAAGAGGGCACCAAATTCAAAAATTAGTTTACGTTTCGACTATATATATGATCCACTTTCAATAAAGATTAATGTTAAAATGGGTGAAATGTTCCTTTAAATAGCCAGTTCTGATAGTGTGTGATAGGTGGCTGATGTATATTAGAAACTTAAGGCCACATTTCGATCCAAATCTCAAATCTCTGTTCTTAAGGCCCCAGTTTATTTTAGGTAAAATTGAAGAACAAATTCATTCATTCATTCATTGATCCTTGACGATGATGGATTTTCTTTGATGTGGAAATATTTTCTAATTATTCTGTTCACTATCAAAGTCAGATATGAGAACCCAGCGTGGGTTGTATTGAAACAAACATTGGTATACAAACAAACATTGGTATACAAACAGTAAACAAAAGACTCAAGAAAGGGTATATCATGGCCTTAAGTCTGAGCTCTGATCATGATAACCTGATCTCTCGATACACATCTGATTCTTCACCCTGACCCAGCAGGAGACAGTCTTGTTCTGTCAGCAAGTCACACAGGAAGAGAAACACATTCAATGGCAGGTCAAAAACTACATGTTAAAGTAAAATACAAAAAAAAACCCTAGAAAATATGTGTTTGTATTGTGTTTGTCCCTAAGCGGGTTTATTTTTCATGACCTTTAATGCCAAGGCTTCTCTCTCTCCTTTTCTCTGTGTGTTCAACCTTGCCCACCTCAGGGTTGGCCTTCTCCTTGGAGCTTGCAGTTTGTCCTTGAAATAAAGAACATCCCAAAACTATCTGCAGAGCCTCCTCATTCATAGACCAACTTGGACACACGCTAGAACAGCATGGCCTCTCGTATGTGTGTGCAGGTCTTGGGCCGTTCCAGCTTGGCTCTAGTGTGCCACCCAAGAGCCACAAGACCTCACCTGAGATTTCTTCACACAGCTCCAAAACTGTGCAGTCAATCCCAACAAAACAGGTAAGGATTTAATTTATTTTGCTTGTTGTTTCACATAATGCTTTGTGTTATGTGCATTCTAATTATATAAGACCACATAATTAAGTGCACTCAAACATGTGTACAATTAGTACAATACAATAGTAATGCATTTTTAAATCATCTCATTATATTATTGGCTTTGGGAATATTTTGCCCGTAGCATTTCTTTGAAGGATCATTCATTGCACTCTGTTTGTTTGGCTTCTTACATTTAAAGGATCCTTTGATAGTTGTATTCTGAGCTTTTTGCTCGCTTTCTTCTGCATTCTGTAGTGAATGCCATAAACACTTCAGTATTTTGTTTTCATTAAGATCCTAAATAAGATGAAAAGGCTCACTCTTGTTAACCCACCAGAGTACCACAGAGATCAGAAGTGCTTTTCTTCTCCTCCTACACCAGATTGCTTGGAATGGCCTCCATTCAAATGGAGTTTCTTATTGTGTCAGTGCTCATGACACAAACACATCCCCCCATATGCCTCTGTATCTGTAATCCAAGAAAAGATCTCCTTGAAATAGCAGACTGGATGACTATTCAACTCTTTCAGCTCAAGTTCAGTAAGACTGACTTCTTCCTTCCTGCAAAAACCTCTTTTGAGCTCTAAAAGGATTTCTAAAGTGACACTCAGTAACATTGTGCTGGATATCATTTGGACTATAGCAGTCTCTCTTTCACCTAGTGGTGTGCATGCAGCATCACACAAAAATGCAAATACCACAATTAATGTATTCCATGAACTTGTCCACTAACAAAGTAATTAGTATCCGGATGATCAAGTGATCTAAACATTTCGATCCCTTAGGGCTTCTATCAGGATACAAACAACAGATTGGTATATAAAAATAAAGTATGAGGGGCAGAAGTACCTTCATTCAATAGGCTGTGTTCATAGTTTGCAGTCACGTGACTGGCACAGAGATCTCGAGGGCAAAATATCCATATAACTGCATTACATTTCAACTCAAAACAAGAAAAACATAAAATTTGAACAAAAGGCGTGTTTTGGGCATCTTATATAGCAGCTTCTGCAATATTTCAATCACTAAAAACAGCTTGACACTCTTTATTTATCAACTCAACCCGTTGCTTACTTCTTACTAAGAAGGCTCTTTCCCAAGAGGATCAATTTAATGAAATGAGTTTGTGTGTATCTGTGTGCTTGTTCTCAGTTCCTCTGACTCTAAAGTGCTGGTGCACTTTGTAAATCAGTCGGGGGTGAAGAGCAGCGTATTTGTCACAGAGGGAGAGAGTCTTCTAGATGTTGTCATCAAGAAGAATCTCGACATCAGTGGCTTTGGTAATGACATTCCCATCAGTTTTAATTGGTGTGAGTGTGTGTGTGTGTGTGTGTGTGTGTGTGTGTGTGTGTGTGTTATGGAACTTTTGATCTGTAACAATGTTCATGCTACTTCTTTAAAGGGATAGTTCACCTAAAAATTAAAATTAGCCCATGATTTACTCACCCTCAAGTCATTCTATGTATATGACGTTCTTCTTTCAGACGAATACAATCGGAGTTATATATATATATATATATATATATATATATGTTTTAAAAAAATACTGGCTCTTCCAAGTTTGATAATGGTAGTGAAGTGCTGTTTCCGTTTTGAAGTCCATAAAAGTGCATCTATCCATCATAAAAGTCCTCCACATGGCTCCGGGGGGTTAATAAAGGCCGTCTGTTAGCGAAGCGATGTGTTTGTGTAAGAACAATATCCACATTTAACACGATAGATAAGCTATTTATCTTTATTTCTATAATAAATAGTGCAGTTTTACATAAACAATAAAGTAGTCCATTTTGATTTGATTTCATGGTGACTTTAAAATACATTTTTGTCCATTTTTTACATTAAAAATGTATCTTTATTTATACTTTGTTTTTAGGTAATATTTTATATATATATAAAACTGTGTGTGTGTGTGTGTGTGTGTGTGTGTGTTAGGAGCATGCGAGGGCACTCTGGCCTGTTCCACCTGTCACCTGATATTTGAGGAGAGTGTGTATGACAAACTGGAGCCAATAGTGGATGAAGAGACTGACATGCTGGATTTGGCATACGGGCTCACCAAGACGTAAGACACTTCGTTCGCTCTAAAGACTCAGAGTGTCTGATTGAGTCAGTAAATTAGAATGATGAGGATTTGGCCAGTGCTAATCACATCAATATATCTTATATAATATATCAAAAGGTTTTACTTAGGATAAGAAAAAGTGCACTGTATAATACTAACAATGCACTACAATGTTTTGTAAAATATAGAAAGAATATGGTTGATTCAAATAATCCAAATTTATTATGTTGAGTATTGACCTGCTCAAGAACACTGAAACATGTTGCTAGCTGGTTATTAAATTCAAATGCATTCTATAGTTTAATCAACAATATTCACAACATAAACATAAAATGACAGCTTATTTTTGCACAGACAGTGAAGAAAATGCTTGAACAAAGCGATGTGCTATTCTGAATGCATGCACTTCTGATGTAACAATGTTATGCACTCTCCTAAATGGTTTCTGAAATAGGCCTACAAATAAACAGTAACCGTCTAAATTATATTATTTCAGGTTTCACAAGGACAGTTTTCACATGTTGCTTTTTTGATGATGATTAATGATGAATATGTGTGTGTGTGTATACTAATAACAATAATATAATAATTCATATGTTTTTAGACAAGTGGTACAGTTTGAGACCCTTTACACATTATCAATTACTAAAATGTATTATTAATTTCTAAAATGTTACTATCCAGTAACATTATTCATAATTTGTTCACTAATCAGAGTGATACGGCTAACATTTACTTAAACAAAACCTATACTGTAAAAAAAAAACAAAAAAACTTTGTATGTTCACTATGCCAATATTTTTTTGTCGCTGTTCTGTCATTGGCTCAGATCTCGTTTGGGCTGTCAGGTGATTGTGGAGCCCTGGATGGATGGAATGACTGTTCACGTTCCGCATGAGATCAATGATCAACGAGGAAAACAAGAGGCAGTGAGCAGCAAATGATACACAAGCACTCACACGTACATTACCATGTTAATTTAACACTTAATAGACGGTCAGATCTGGTTTTACTTTCTAAAACTGATTTTGAATTGTTCTGTTTTAATGGCATCTGAACATTGTACTTTACACTTCCACAAAATAATTAAATGAGTGTGACCAACCATTATGCCCCTGTATATCACAAAATTAATCTTAACACAAGAACGAATAGGATAAATATTTCTTAAGCCTTAAGTGATGTCATGATTTTGAAGCCTGCTGGAAGTAACTTTTTAAAATGTATTACAATATTCGCATGTTCATCGTTAGATGTACTCTACATCTATAACAGAGAACTTTCTCACTGAACTGACAGTGTTTGTCTTGCATATGAGCTGTGTCAGAGCCCTGTGCCTGAACATTCGTTTCATATTTCATATATTCATTTATTCATATTCAAAGCAACTTACAATTGCTATATGTCAGAGGTCTAGGGGTTAAGTGTCTTGCTCAGGGACACATTGGTGTCTCACAGTGGATTCAAACCCGGGTCTCTCACACCAAAGGCATGTGCCTTATCCTCTGTGCCATCACCACCCTATTATCCAAAGGCAACATTGCTTGCCTTTGGATAATACTTAATGTAATCATGATTTTTTTTATGGCTAGTATGGTGAAGATTCTGAGTGAAATTATATCAGTTATCTTACTGCAGCCAATGTGGTTTTGTTTAAGCAGAGGTTTTAAAGAAGGGCAAAGCCTATGACACAGGAACAGATGCATGTCGAGCAGAGCAGACATTCAATGGCTTGATCTTACCTGCATGTAGGGAAGTAGTTTAAAACTACACCTAGATCAGTGTGTATGTGAGAGTCACACTAGAAACAAACTGCACACTGTTTCCTCATTTCTCTTTATTGCAGAAAACAATAGACAGGTGGTGACATTAAGACCCATGCTTAAGCATAGGCTTCTCTATAGGGGCACTACATGCCTCGGATTGTAATAAAACAACAGACTTTACAGCTGATTTGCTTGAAGAAGGATGCTTTTTAATGCAGTGGATGCAAGGGGCATCAGTGTATTCTTGACATTTTTTTTTTCTTGCATACTTTCCCCCCACCACTACAAACTTCTGCAGTTAATTTAGCTCAAACTATTTGCCATACAGACTCCATTTGTAGTGTTTTATTAATAATTTCCATCTTAGGTGTACTATATTTTGTATTTTATATGTTTTGTATAACTTTATACTTTTTGTTTTAAAATGTATGGCCAGAGTGTCATTATCTGAGTTCAAAGTTCAGAAGAGAAGAATTGGGTTTCTTTCAATTCATGACTTAGAATTTGAATTTGTATTGAATAAGCCACACCCAACAGGAAGCTGAATTGGAATGACAGGAAGTGAAATTTGCTGAATTTACTGAAATTCAACACAGTAGTTCAGTTAATTCACCATGGCAAATATATATTTGTATTACATGCAAACTTTCCTTTACACTTCAACAAAAACATATTTGCTACCTTAATTCAAAATAAATTAAAATTCAGCATTAGAATTGAAAGTTGGGATTCTCTGTTCAATTTATGATCCACAGAAAACAAGAATTCAACAAACCATTCCTATGCAGCCTCGCAAGCAACAGTGTTCCTGTCAGGAAAAGCAAATGTATTTTTCGTATGCTGATTAAATGTCCTGTCTAAAAGGAGAAATTATTATTTCATGCGTTTCCCAAACAACCACTGTACACAGAATTGAGTTACTAAAGATAAACAAAACATTCAATTCAATTAACAGAAATACAGAACACTCCAACACGCATTACAACACATAACAATGACTCAAACACATTTCACAACTTCACTCCAACTGTCATCAGCAGCTGTCAGTGTCCTCAGAACACTGAACGCTGGGTATCTGAATTATGTTGAGAGTGTAAGAAGACTTATAACATGATGATCCCTGATACAGACAACACTACATTAATGGAACGTTCTCATCTTTGTTTTTCAATCTTTGCATTTAATACCCACTCGCCCACCCAGAAAGATTGCAGTGATAATGAACAAAAATGCACATTATAAATGAATAAATTATTATGTGGAAAACTCTTCCTGTGGTCCTGCATATTTGATTTTTTTTGTTTTCCTTAGACATTTTGCTTAACCAGAAGTAGTTAAAACTTACACATGTACTGCAAACACGGTTGAACATGAGAGTGTAACAGGATCGCTTAGGTCAAACATGGAGTCGCTGAGCTCTGTAGACTCGTGCCCCCTCTCTTGGGGTATTTGACAAACTGACACCCCCTTAAATCGAGTGTCAACCACAGTCTGTCAAATACTCTAAGAGAAGAGTCTAGATCAGAGAGAGAACGGTAGATGAGTGGATAGACCTGGAGAGATGAGGGAAAAAAATCAATTTTAAAGCATGTTTAAAACAGGAAGATCTGTCCTTTGTTTCTCTCACTCCTCTCTCTTTCCTCCACCCGTTTGTCAGATGTACTCAAACAAAGTAAATGATCAATGATTCTTGATTTCTTAGAAAGCTTTTTCAGAATCAACAATCAAAAGAGAGTCCTTGAGTGGAGAACAGCATCCGGCTCAAAATATCAGGTATAATTATCAATGAAATGATAAAATAGGATAGAAAACAATAACCAAATCCTATGAAAGACCTTAAGAAAATTTCACATTTTGGATTATTTAATAGTTTAAATGTTTCTCTTCTCTTCCATTTTTAATTCTACTTTCTCGATTTATCTTTCTAGTCTGGATGAGAAGATGTTCAAACCTTTCTCGATCCTGCAGTGGTTGGATCTGCGTTGGCCTGGTGCCGCTTCCATGGGGACGTGTGCTCTCCGTGGCACGTATGTGTCATGCGCCGATGAGTGTTTGAGTGAAGCGGACAGCATGTGTGTGATCTCTAATAAGCCACCAGCGTGAGGAGGAAGTAAAAGGGGGAAGATAACACGCAGGCTTTAGAGCAGGAAATATCTGGAGGTTAAGAGACAAAACTGTGTGTTAAAGTAGTTGTGAAATGTTAAAAAAAAGTTCTGGGTTTGCAATACCAGCCACAAAGTCTCCCGCCAAATTACTCCACAAACTGTAGTCCTGAATGTGTTGCATTGTGTTGTATTATCAGTACCTTTTACATTTCGTTTATTTTCAAAAACACAACACAGTGCAATGTACAACAATACAGAAAATTCGGTAACACTTTATTTTACGGTGTCCATGATACAATGTAATTAGTTAATAGTAGACATTGTAATAACATTTAACAAAATGTAACTAAGTTATGGAACAGCCTGTACTCACAGTTTGTAATTAGACTCGTGTAATAGGCAGCTACTGTTATACAATGTAACCGGCCAAGTCGGTTACATGTTACCAACTTGGTACAATGTAAAAAGTTCTTAAATATGTTACTAAGGTAAAAAGCCTGCAGTTACACATGGCCATTTTGTACCTTCAATAAAGTGGATCAAGGTTGTACTTAAGTGCACTTCATGTGTATCTACGTACCCTATCTATCTGAATTAACCCTGCAGCTTAAATACATGCAGTAGCTTCCTAATTACATTCAATTTACAAAATATTACACAGGTATAAGCTACGTGAAATAAAGTGAATCAAGATAGTACTTAAGTGTAATTCATGTGTATCTACAAACCTTATACATATGTACTTTTGTTTGAATTAGGCCTAACTCCCTCGTTCACAGCATAACTGCGTGCGGTAGCTTACTAATTACATTGCAATTACATAATATTACACAGGAATACTTTACTTGAGGTAAAGTGTATCTATATTGTACTTAAGTGTACTAAATGTGTATCTACAAAACTTATCCATATATACTTATGTTCGAATTAGGCCTAACTCCCTCGTTCACAGCATAAATACATGCGGTTGCTTCCTAATTACATTGCAATTACCTAATAGAGGGTTTTCACAACTCGCCATCAATCTGGAAGTCGGCCATTTTGGAGGCACAGAACATAAACAATGCCACTGATCTGTAAGGACTCGCAAATTTGGCTGATTATTTCTGCTGAAAAATGGTCGAGTTTTGGTCCGTACTAATCGGTCGCATCCTCTCCTTCCATCTCCTCTAACAACCACTGACGTTTACATTTTATGTGGCGTGAGAATCGCATACCACCCTAAATCCGATCGTTCAGACTGAGGCATATGTCCTGGTATTTGCATAGGATTTCAACCCACCTATGGATGTAGCTTGAAACGGATTTCATGTGCTTTTTTGGGCTGACAATCTGAACGTAGCCTAAGTCGAAATAAGAAATAGAAGGAAGAATTGCAGTACGAGCTAGCTAGCTCGTTTGGACCTTTACCACATATTAACTTAAGTTTGTCAAAATATTGCGCTCTCCTGCTTGATAAGTCCTTCTCTATATAATTTTTGCACCTACCACTGTTTTTTTAGTGTAACAATGTTATGTACTACATAAACAGTGCAGTCCATGCTGTTGTTTACATCCGAGTGCCCCCATAATGGCCGCTCATCCGGGTACCGCTCAGAATGTGACGTCGATGAAAACCCTCTATATTACACAGGGATAAGCTACGTTAAACGAAGTGTATCAACATTGTGTACTTCATGTGTATCTATATACCTTTTACACATGAAGCACACTTAAGTACAATCTTGATACACTATTTTAGAAGGTACAAAATGACCATGTGTATAGCAGGCTTGTTTCATAGTAACATATTTAAGTACTTGTTAGGCAAGGCAAAGCAAGGCAAGTTTATTTATATGGCACATTTCATACACAATGGTATTCAAAGTGCTTTTTTTTAATTAACCTATTGACACTGTATATTGGGTTGTATTTTTAAAGACTTGTCATACAGTGTGTACAATCTTCAGATGTGCCTAACAGAATTGAAATAGGCCTCTATTTGGACTCCAAGGCAAAGTGTCTATGATTGAGATACATTCAGAGTGTGTGTACAGTGACATCTTTCATTAACATTAACGTGAGCATTGTATACGCATCCATGACTCATTCAGGACTCATTCTTTGGGTGAGGAAAGTGGTAAGGCATGTTTTAGCTCTCTCCAGGAATTCTGGTCAGGTGAATAGTAACTAATGCATGTTTTAGCTCACTCCAAGAATGTGAATGAATAAACACAGATGCCATTAAAATCTGTATACACAATGATGTGATGTCTAATGCTCCTGTGGAGTGTAGAGAGCCTGGTCTGAAAGCTTCTAATGGCATTAACACTGCACTCTTTTCAAGTCTTTGTACTGTATTCAGTTAGACTTTAAAGCCCTTAATAGCACAAACACAACACCTAAACATGCTTCCCCCTCTCCTTTTTCATGGAAATGTTTCCCTCACTAATAGAAAAATTGTAATCAATATGTGGACAAAAAAAGGAGAAAAAGCTACATTTGAGTTGTGGTGTGAAGTCCTTGCTTGTTTGATTAAAAAAGCTTTGGCTGTCTGCAGCCTTTTAAACCATTTGAGCATACGGTGGAAAAGTTAACGTTTAAAAGTTCATTTCCGTAGTGCTGCCATGCAGCAAATGAGTGTTTTTTAGAGTCCACTTGCAACGGTCGAGCTCTTCACAGACTCTTCTTGTGGTTGATTGGTGGTTTGTGCTCAGCTGTCATGTGGTAATGTGTGAATATCTGGTGGGGGATGTTGGATCCTCTGGTCTACTGGGTTTTTACGCTCTTTCTCCTGACTGCTGATGATTACTAATGTGTGACGGAGCTCAGTTCCAACCTTAGACCTTCTCATCAGGCAGACGACCTAGTCAGGCATGACGATCCAGTGATACTGAAACATCTTGAAATCTTATAATCCATAAAATCCAGGAATCAGGATTTGAATTATGTAATTTAAGTAATATAAATTTAAGCCAACTGGCACCCACGTCTCTGTGATCTACTATAGGCTTATGATGCTTTTGGGAAATGCAGCCCTGATCAATTCACACAACTAAATTAATTGGTAGCCTATTAAATATATATATTTTTAAAATTTCACCAGAAATAATATAAATGTACTAAAAATACTGAAAAGACATTCATGTTGTTAAAAGGGTTAGTTCACCCAAAAATTCTGTCAGTAATTACTCACCCTCATGTGGTCCCAACCCGTAAGACTTTCGTTCATATTCGGAACACAATACATAAATAACAAAAACACAACAAAAATAATGACTTTTATTCAACTTAATTTTCTTCTGTATGAGTGTTTTGTTGCACACAAAAAGTATTCTGGTCACTTGATAGTGGTTGAGCCATAGTCGCACTTAAGACTATTACAGTGTATTTGTAGACTATATTAAAGGGTTAGTTCACCCAAAAATGAAAATTAAGTCATTAATTACTCACCCCCATGCTGTACCAACCCCGTAAGACCTTCGTTCGTCTTCGGAACACAAATGAAGATATTTTTGATTAAATTTGAGAGCTGTATAACTACCACATTGGCTCCTAAGGGACTGCCTCTTGACGGCCCAGAAAGTCAATGAAGAAAATGTTTAAATATCCCAAGTGACTACCGTGGCTCAACTATATGTTTATCAAGCGACGCGAATACTTTTTGTGCGAAAAAACAAACAAAAATAACGAGTTTATTCGACTATTTCTTTTCTTCCTTGTAGGCCAGAAACGAGATTTGCTTAGATTTCCACGACGTATGCGCGAGAATTGCTATCTGCTTACACTACTTCAGATCGCAATTCTCGCGCATGCGTCGTGGAAATCTAAGCAAATCTCGTTTCTGGCCTACAAGGAAGAAAAGAAATAGTCGAATAAACTCGTTATTTTTGTTTGTTTTTTCGCACAAAAAGTATTCGCGTCGCTTGATAAACATATAGTTGAGCCACGGTAGTCACTTGGGATATTTAAACATTTTCTTCATTGACTTTCTGGGCCGTCAAGAGGCAGTCCCTTAGGAGCCAATGTGGTAGTTATACAGCTCTCAAATTTAATCAAAAATATCTTTATTTGTGTTCCGAAGATGAACGAAGGTCTTACGGGGTTGGTACAGCATGGGGGTGAGTAATTAATGACTTAATTTTCATTTTTGGGTGAACTAACCCTTTAACAATGTTTGTACTAACTTTCTGGGTCGGCAAGTTTCAATTATAATAGAAGCCTAATGGAGGAGTAAGACAGCTGTCAGATTTCATCAAAAATGTTCCGAAGATGAATGAAAGTCTTACGGGGTTGCAACAACATGAGGGTGAGTAACTAACTTTTTAATACTGATGATCTGATTTCTGGCTATATGCAAGGAGAGAAAGCAGATCATTTTATGGCTGATGATGAATCTTTTGCCTTATTAAGAATGATTGAATAATTAGAGAGATTGAGGAAGATTGGGAAGATTCTGAATAATGCAGAAAGGTCAATTAGCCTGCCGACTGTGTGCTTGTTCAATATAATCAAACTTGAGTGTTTGGCTAACCCGAATGCTTTATACTGTCTCTTGTGCTCAAGGTTAATAAAACATAGGGGGACTGGTACAGACATAGATAAATATCTTATCAGTGTTGTGTCCTGGGACTGAAATTAACACCTGTCAGCCTGACAAATGTGGATGAAAATCAACTATCGACTAGGGTGGGTAATACTATCAACTTACTAGCCTATTTGTCGGGTTATTATGTTCTGTCACTTTGTATGTCATGGCTATTTTTACATGGCTATGTTAGAACTGGATGACTTTTTTTCAAATGGATGTCAATTATTCTTCAGTAAGCTGAGATCAGTACTCAGAAAAGAAAAACGGCTGATTATTTTATGAATTGTGAGCCGGTACACTCATCCACAGAGTGCTTATCATTAAGCATTTATTTTGTAGTAAGTTATGTTTTTGGAGTTTACAACAGAATAAATTCTGTTTTAAAAGAGAAGCCACAGAATTTTGCAACAAGTAATATTCACTTTATGGCTCATTTATTTATTTCCGTAAAAATTAAAAAATAATTGAAAGAAATTCAGTTAATCATAATCAAATTTTATAATATATCTGAATCTGTTTTATATCTTGTATTTTGGTTTTGGCTAGAAAAAGTTCTGAATGATGTGTAAATTAAAAATGTAGTAGTCAAATTGGCAAGTGAGTGAAGAAGCTGATTTATAACCATGGTTGTGTCCTTGAGAAAGGAACTTAACTGGAGGTTGAGTAATATATGTATATATGCAAATGAGTACATTAAGCATGCATACTAGTACTTTATGGGTGGATATAAATGCTTTAATGTACTGATATGCACCCTTTAGATAAGACACAAAAATCATACTTTTGAAAGTACTACCTCAGTGATGAGTTGACAGCCCACTCTTTGGGCATTATGTGACGTCGTTGTTTAGTATTTTGAAATGTTTTCAATATGTAGATGACTCACGGCACAGCATTCAGCATCTGTGGTCCGACAGCTTGAGGTTCTGCCTTGTTGGAGAAAACAACACTCCAAATGAGGTTTTATTGTGAACAAAGTGTTTTTGCTTTACATTAGCACAATTACAATTATATTTGTTGTGCGACTTACCATATAAAGATAAAGACGTGCAAACACGATGAGATTTTCCTCATTTTGTGGCTGTAAAGTACAAGACTGTAAAGACTGTCAGATTATGAAGTGCTGGAGTGATGGTGTTAAACAACATTATTGTGATTATAATGCGTGCTTATGTTTAAAATGGTTTCATTTAGGAATGTTGAGCAAATTATTTTTAGATCTACTTTCTAGTTGCTGAAGCCACTGTCTCGTATTGATGAGGTGGTCCTATAAGGATCCACCAATTATTCTTTTACATTTACATGAATATATGTGCCAGTGGATATGAATATCTTGCAATCTAGTTGCTCAGGGTCATTTGCAATTGATGAGACTAAACAAAGGATTGTAATTATGATAATGGAGACCTGGGAAGAAGTGTGTTATTGAGGGCATGCGTGTAAATCAAAAGTGTGTGCTAGAAGGATGAAGACAATCATGTTAATGTGCAGTACGTTCATATTGTGAGCACAAAAAAAAAACAACCGCTAAGAAAAGCAGCAGGAGAAACTACCATGCAAATGTGTGCAGCTATATCAGCGTGAAATTTTATATGCAGAAGATGGATCAAAATATGGATTGGAACATTTTTCTGTTCCTCATGAAGCCTGTGTTCTGTTCAGTGATCTCTGACTCACAAAGATGGCCGCTCAACAGCCTACACCCTCCACACTGCGGCTGACAGCAGCAACATTTCAGGCTGATTCTCACCGAGTGTGTTTGAGAAAGAACGACAGAGAAAAACTAAAGTTACACCTTCACAACTCTAAAGAAAAATATGCTTCCTTCGAAGAGACACCTCTTTTTTTTCTGCTTGTCATGCAGTTTTCTGCAGTAGCCAAAATAGCAGAACAAGGCATTATAAAAAGAGAGAAAGGAGTTATTTTAAGGTACATTTTTATTCAGATGCTCGGTATCAAGATATTGGAGTTGTGCTGTGCTCTGCTGGTTTTGGTTTTTAGTTTGGATCAAATCTTCACTGCAGCTTTTCAGTGTGACTAGATGCAGATATAGATCAGCAAAGTGCTCTAACCACACCAGTCATGATGACTCACACGCACTCATATCACACGCACACAGACTATAGATGTTCTCATCTGCTTCTATCAAAGCATCGAATCATTTAAAAAAACTAGTTTCTGAATTTATTCACGAAGTCTCTTTTACTACCGTATAGTATTGTGTGTGTCTAGGATGGTCATGTTTGTGCATGCAAGTGTACAACTTATGTCCGTAAGGGACTGTGTGTTTGTGTAGTTGGGCATGTTTTTAGATTATATTTAAACACTGTTCACTAAAGTTCTGAATGTTTGTTAATCCTTGATTTTAAAGTCCTGTGGAGGAAAATTGTAGGGTTCTCTTAAGGTTGTGCATGCATATGTTTGTGTATGAGTGTGTATGTGGCCGTGTACGGGGCATGTGAGTTTTCAGTATCTCTGTAAATAATCAGTTGTGTGAGTGCAATCACCATTTCAACACTCAAAATAGCTAAAGTTGTGGCCCATCTATTAAAGGGGAAGTTCTAATATTCAGTTTGTCTTAAAGGAGAAGTTGACTTTGTTTCTTCAGCGTGTGCCTTAAGCAAGTGTTTTCATCAGCCTCTTCTGCGTGACTTTCTGTTGTGCTTTATAATACTGCAGGGAAGCTAAAAAGAGGAATGAATTTGATTCTGAATTTGAAGTTTTTGAAAGTTGAGTGCTTTTGACTCTGTGTGGGATCAGGGAAAGGAGTTTTTAACTTTAGCTTCCAGCTGTGTACCAGGCACACTTATAACGACGTTGCATGTTACAAAGACACACACAACACGCATGCACTGAGAACAAAACCTGATCTGTCAGTAAAAACAAAAACAGTTAAATAAATTAAGACACTGAAAAGAGTATATTTTGTCTCTGTCCATACATTATACAGAGCTGTATCTTGTGGGAAGTGAGAAGATGGAGGCAACCTGATAATAGCCTCTTGTGTGACTCAGAACTTGGTCAGGCAGCTCTGTTGCATCAGTGGGTTGGGCAGAGTTTCACCTGCAGGCCTTATGACGCATTACTTTATAAATACAGTTTGAAAATGATTTTCAATTGTTTTCTCTAACTTTAAATTTAATTATCTAAAATGTATTGCTTATAGTGACAGAGTCCAATTTTAAAAGCTGGCTAATTTAGCTGCTGTTTGTTTGGACTGGTTTGATGGGATTTGTTCACCAAGGCCATAAACTGTGAAACTGCTTTTGAGATGTTGCCATTAGATCTACAATGAATGTTCAGTGTGAAGATGGTCTTTTAAAGGGGATATATCATGCTAAATCCACTTTTGTTTAGCCCTTTGTTGTATAATTGGAGTGTTTATAAGTACAGAAAAGTTTAAATTATTCTCTTCCGGTGCTTCGTTTATATCTTTATATTCTGTTTTAGTCATATTTTGCAACCTGTTCCAATTTTTCTGTTCTTTATGACGTATTTTGAACAATTACGTCACAGTATTTGCTGCGGAACTGACAAATAAGGACATTGACTACCGGCCCAACACTTATTCTGCCATTTTTATTTCTTTCTCCAATTTTGTAGTCCAAGCTCAGGGATGCAGAAGTTATGAGATCGCAAGTCATAATGTTCGGTTGTTTAATTTAGTGACCCACATGCGAAGTGCGAGAAAAACTTCAAGGATTCCCACTTCAACAGCCTCCGCCAGTATAAGGAAGGGTTTGCCGATCGACTTCGTCTGAATGATGGGTAAATTCCTTCTAATTGCATTTCGATAAGCTGTAAATATCGTTAATAAAAATAAAGTACTTTATAAACACATGGCGGTCATGGTTTAGCAGTATCTTTGTCTTTCCTTGTTTTTTTTTTTTTTTTTTTTAGTAACGTTACATGTCTGCTGTATTATTGTTCTCGAGTTTCATCAATGGTCATTTAGCTGCTGTGTTTTCTGATGCTTTTCTAAATGATATTATCAATACAGATTTTTAGTGGTAAGAATAGACCATAGTCCTTTATCTTGTTAGTGTGCTTGTTTTAACACGACAAACAATCGACTTTCACTTATAACACAATACAGTAACATACCATTGCAATACATCCATATGAAGAAATTGTTCTGCAGGTTTGTCGTCTTCTTTTTCAACTCGCTCGCTCTGGCTCGAACATGTAAGGCTTGATGGAAAAATCTTCCGTTGTTGTTATTGTGGAGAAGAGTGGAGCATTTTGTTTGCCTGTCGACTGATTTCATTATTTTGTATTGCTTTGGATGAAGGAGCATGTAAATCTTAGCATTCAAGATGCTAATATGTGCTACTGCTAGCAAATAGCTAGCTAAAGTCTATCAGTTTAATTAAATGTCACTGAATCAAACGAAATATAAATGGATGAATGAATGTAATAAAATGCCTTTGAATCATGTCTGGAAGCCTTTAAAAATTCACGTTGAGACTACTTAAATTGGGTAATTTAAAATGACATAAATCCATTATGTTGAAGTTACATGAACAAATTATGTTTGTTTAACGTAATCCAGTTATGTGGAACCTGTTGACAAATTAAAATTAATTAAAGCCAACATATAATTTTTTTGAGTGTGTTTACATGTGAATAAAAATGTTCTGTGACGCTATATAATCCTATATCTCTAATCAAACTACAAAAATGGCCAACTCAGCAAACTGGAGAGTGGGCGAAGTTATGACACATCTCCTCTTTATTTAAAGAGGCCGCTCCAAAACGAATTTCTCACATGCAGACGCACATCAGAAAAGGGGTAGAATAGGGGCCTGTGGAGCTATAATAATGAGGAATTCAGACCCAAGCATTGCAGTTTCGCTTTATATAGACCACAAAAGTATGATTTATATGTAAAAAGGACCGATTTAAAAGCATGATATGTACCCTTTAACGTCGTCATCATGAGCTGTTTCAAAGCAACATATTAAAATACATAACTGCTGTTGATTGCAAATCTCTACTTAAATGTAATATATTCTGTAGTGACGGTAACATCCAGTGGGGGGCCTTGGAACTTCAGTGAATGTGGAACTGAACCTGCATGTCCATATTTAGAGAGTGAGACTAAAAGAATGTGTGTATGTGTGTGAGAGAGAGAGAGGGAGAGGGAGAGGGAGAGGGAGTGGGAGGGGGAGGGGGGGAGAAATCCTTGCTAAGGAGGGAGGGAGAAAGGAAGGGGACAGTAATGAAAATTAAAGAGAAAAGAAAATGTTGTGGGGGGACATGGGATGGGTTGGGTGGGTAAAGTTCCTCACAGCATGTTCTAGACAACTTCTCAAACCATTTACAATTTATTTTATGAGGGAAAAAAAATTAATAATCTCGAAGTTCAAGCTCCTGTCCTTTGTGGGAATTGATGCATGATTTCTTTCTTTTTTTTCTTTTTTTGAATGAGGAGATTAAGAGCAGCCTTGCCAAGGACGATTGAGGGAGATGGATGGAAATGAGTCTGAAGGTATCAAACTCCAATAGCCTTCAATCTACCAGAAGTGGACCGGTGACCAGGCCTGTGGAAGAGAAGGTGAATTTACATAGAGGTAGCAAATGGTTTGTTTGTGTTCAGCAGATGATTTACATGAGGTGTCCTTGAATGGACCTCAAACTGAGGGTAGGTGAGCTATACATGAGACATTTAATATTTAGTATTTAACATTTAAAGACATTTAATACCTTTATTTACATAAACCTATGCACTCCATGCATTTAGTGCACATAGTGCATGCATTTAGCTCATATTTAATCTTCTGATATTCACATCACTGGTCAGTCTTATCTAAATATGAAATTCTGTACCTAAATGAAATCTGGTTCCTGGGGGTATTGCTGCTATTTCAGTGCAAATATACAGCATGTAGCCTATATGTCTTTTTTCTTCTTTTATTTAAATGTGTCCTGACATCACATACATGTTTTTCAGATATTATCTATTTGTTGTGTTTGCAACTGAATAAGACCGTCTGCTCATCTACTGTATGTCTCCTAAACAGTCCCTGTCACTGTTAGAATGCAGTGCTTTATTTAACAGATGTTGCTGACATGTGCGCTTACTAAGATACAGTGTCTGATACACACTGAACATTTTTATATTAACACACATGAAAGCTTGAGAAATCTTTTTATTTAATTTTATGGAACATTATGTGAGCTAATCTGATGTTGGACCCTTTGTAATATAATCTTATTTGATTCTTTGGGGAAATCTTTATTGATCCTTATGGATTTGTTTAAAAGTTATGAATTTCCATTACCAAATTTTGGATAGGGATGTTTTAATGTGTCAAAACCAGAATAATAGACTAATATTGTGCATTTTTATTTTGCAGTTTCACCTGTGATTTTTTTTTTCTTGCAATAAGTAAATAAATAAAATAAAACATCTAATGATAAACCATGCTACCTCTCATTATGAAAATATGGAAAGGTCAGTGAAGTATTCACACCAGATGTCATATAAAGAAGAGAGATTATCTGAAAGGTGTGAATTTTCTTCTCTCAATGAACAGATAATTATTTTATAGTTTCTTAGTTTTCTCTTCATTTATTAGTACTTTTATTGTTGCTGCCGAAGTGCCGATGATGATTTTGACCTTTTTTTGTTGCGATGTGTATGTGTAATTGGTGTGCAATTGTGTTTGCTTTTAATTTGTAGATGATGAAGTCCACAATTCCAAGAAGAAAAACCACTGTTATTAAATCTTTCAGCAAAACCAGACAAAGGTAAACAAGCAAATACACACACATTATACAAATATGAGAAGTCTTTGGGCATGTTAAATTGATATTGAATGTAAATGTAATATTCTTTTTAATTTCTCATTTTCACTTCCCCCTCACACAAACATGCTCTCATTATTCTTTTCCTGTGCCACTGGCTTCTCCTCCTTTACCCTTTCAAAATACCTCTTTTTCCCCTCTGTTCCTGACTAACTGACCTATGTGTGCCTTACCAACTTAACCATATTTTGGGGACACATGTACCCAGAAGTCAGCTACCAAAAAAAAAATCAGCTACCACCCTCCTTTTAGACACATCTTCATTTGTAAAATATGATAAATAATCTATAAATAAATTAAGTAATAAAGGAAATTTTTTATCATATTTATAACATTTATGAAATTAATAAATGAATGTCCACATTTAGATAGCCAATTTAATTGTGTGTGTGTGTATTTGATCTAGCTGATTTGAATCTAAATGGCATACATATACTGTGCATATACAAAATAGGTCTATATGTGGCCCGTGCTGGAAAAATGAGTCGCAATTAGCACATTTTCAAAACCGAGATATTGTTATTTTCACATTATATAAAAAAACCCTCCCTTCTGAGATGGGGGAAGCTCTCCGTTTAGTGACACCGACTGCGCTGACAGGGCATCGGACAGCCACAAGCTCTCCAGACCGTGCGAGGTGGGGGATGTCTCGGCTCGTTACTCCTTTTAGAGGCCTCTTCATGGTGGGCGAAGTGGTCACTGGGCGCTGGGGAAGGAGTAGGAGGGTCTGTAGAAGCCCTCCCAGGGATAAACTGCTTAAGGGCAGCTGATTGCATCTTAGCAGTTCAAAATTTGTCAACCAATGAATTGACCGCCTCTCCAAACAAACCTGACTGGGAGATAGGGGTCAAATTTCAGGGAGATTTAGCCATATGTGGAGCTCAATAGCCACCAAACTTGCCATGGTCTGCCCAACCGTGCATGCAGTGTGCTTAGTTGCACGCAGCGTAAGGTCGGTAGCTCTGAGGAGCTCCAATGCCCCTGTTCTCATCCATTTCCTTAAGGAAGTCCGTTTGGTAGACCTGAAGAATCGCCATGGTATGGAGCGCCATACCTGCCTGGCCAGCCACCATGTAGGATTCGCCTATGAGGGCGGAAGTGGTCATAAAGGGCTACGAAGGAAGAGCGGGAGAGCCAAGGAAGGAGTGGTTTTCCAGGAAGGAGCCAAAACAGGCAAAAAGTGAGTGGCCAACGTGTCCTCAACCACTGGGATAAACGAGTAGCCCTGCTCCACAGAACCAACCAGTTTGGTGAAGTCAGCGGCATTAGTCAGCTGAGCTGAAAAAGGTTGCTTCTAGTCCCTAGAAATCTCACAGTGAAGATCGCTGAAAAATGGCAGCTTTCTTTTAAATTGGATTGACCCCTCAGAAAACGCTCATCAAGCTTGGAAGACTGAGCATCGCAAGGCTCGTCCGGCCAATGTTAAGTTTCTCAGTAACACGTGTTAACACATCCACGAGCTCAATGTAGGCTGCAAAAGACTGGGCTTCTTGGCCTCTGGACAGGTGTCGGCCGTGACCCCGAAATCCTAAGACTCAGACGTCGCAGTAAATAAAATATCCTCCAATCCAAAGGAAAGGGCATTGTGTGCCTCTGGACTGGGGCATAATAATCGTGGAGAAACTCCGCTAGAAGGGCTTAAAGCTGCCGTCGCCAACATGTTTTTGATCATATTTAGTGAAATTAAATACTATAATCCGACAGAACAACATGCATAAAGTGTTTTTGGGAAAAAACTGAGCTTCTGACTACAACTGACGTGTGTTATTTGTTTAGCAAAAATCCACCGCTCCCGGTTCAACGGGTCCAATCGCGCGGGGGGGGGGGGGGGGTTGGGGGGGGGTGGGGGGAGAGGAGATCTGTCAAGCACAGGTTGTGTACATGCCACCCCTCGCGAAAGTTACAATCGGATTGGCATTTTGAAAGGTGGAAATTTACGTGATTTAAATGGTTTCAATTAAGCTGGATGCAGGGGTTCAAGCTGGACGCAGAGCTTGGAACATTTCTTCTCGACAGAAATTGTCTAAATTGGGCTTTATCAACCAGTTACTTTATGTCTTAGTGTTATGTTAGTAATGTAAGTAACATTAGCCTATGTTTGCCCAAATGTGTTGGTATATGTATAGCTTACGTTAGCACTTGTTGGGCAGGTTCGTTAGCTTTGTTTGCACTGAAATCCATGTGGACGTAAGGTTAGGTGTATAAACATGTCAAAGGAATAAAAGTTTGGCTTTTTGGAAGAATGTTGATGGATGCTGATGAGACAGGCGCTTTTACTAAAGCTGGTGCACACGAACTGACGAGCACGAATTCTCTGTTACCCCTTTTCCACTGAAAAAAGAACTGGTTCGGAACTGGTGCTGGTTCAAAGTTGGTTAGGAGTTGGTTCAACTTCCGAACCCGTTCAGAACCTGTTTGTTTTTCCATTGACTAGAGCGCCCAGGGAACGACGTCGTTACGTCACTGTGCACGTCGCTAGAAACGCTTGCAAGTACATTGCTTTGGGATTATCTCTAACTCGTGTACCAAGAAAACTTTAAAAACAATTGAAATATGCAAGTCTTTTAATCTTTTCGTTTGATATGTAATCTTTTCTGATAAGTTATGTACCCCTGTCTTGTGTCTTTTTTTTCTTTCCTTTTATTTGTTCTATATCGTGACTGTTTTCTTCTTTGCTTATGTTTCGAAAAAAATAAATCAATAAAAACGCTTGCGTGTTTCTGCAGTTTCTCCTGGCTTTGCGATGGTCAGAAAATATGTTTAGAACACATCTAAACCCGCCCCAGCCCCCGACCCGATGTAAGCATGACGTGCTAAAAGAACGGTTCTAGTCCAGCAAAGAGTTGGTGCCGCTTTGGAACCAGTTTTCCCGGCCGCGAACCGGTTCTTTGGCTGTCGAAACACAGGCACCGGCTCCGAACCGGCTCTCAAAATGTGTTGATAGTGGAGGGGCATGAGAGTTGTAAACATTCAAAATTTTGGCTAAATCCACTCATTCTGCCAAACTTGCCGACTGCAGCTTTAATGGACACATTTTTGTGGAAACATCAAATTCAACAATTTTTCTTTTTTTTTTCTTCACTATTTTTGCCTGTAGCTTGAAATTATCCCACGCGGACTCTGATTCATTTTGCCAGCACAGGACACACACACACATACAGACTGACTGCTTTGACCAGTCCCTTGGTAATGGCTAGAAGACACACTCTGCCTTATATAGGCAGGAATGCAACAACAGACACACACACATAAGAAAGCTGGCAAAGTGCGTCATTCAGATTAGGAGCTTAGAGAGAGAGAGAGAGTGGCAAGGTGCCAAGAGAAAAATGAATAAATATAACAGAAATTTAAAAATCTTGCAATTATTTGTGTCTAGTTTCAGAAACCTGAAACCTGACCACTTTTATGTGTCGTCTAAACAGCCCCTTAGTTGACAAAGTTACTTAAGGTTGGTAGAATGTCTAAAGTGGACTGTTGAAATAAAACTTTAACTTTGAGGCCAAGTCCTTCCCCCTGTCATTCTCATGCAGATCCAGCTGTTTTTCCATGCTGAGATTTAAGCAGATGTGTGTGTTTGTGTGTGTGTGAGGAAATAACCTAAAACCTACAAAAACAAATCTGGACCCAACTGACTATGCTAATTATCGCCCAATCTTAATTAGCATAGTCTACCTCTCTAAAATCATGGAAAAGGTGGTTGCTTCTCAACTGCAGTCTTATCTATCTCTCAACAATATAGCTTCGATTTATTTCAGTCTGGTTTTTGCCAAAACCACAGTACTGAAACTGTATTATCAACGACCTCTTACTTTGGTGACTCTGGAAAGCTTTCCATACATTTATTACTTGACCTCAGCTCAGCCTTTGATACTGTCTGTCAAAAATCTCTACTCAATTATTCCATTTGCCACTGCCAAAAATTTGGGTATCACTCTTGACCCTTCACTTGACCCTTCACTGACCTTCGATCCTTACATTAGTCAATGCTGCAAAGCTTAATTTTTTCAACTCGACCGCATTGCCAAACTCCGGCCCTATGTCAGCCGAAAAGACGCTGAATCGCTGGTACATGCGATTTCTCAACTTCTGTAATATTATTTTTTCTGGACTACCAGCACATTCTATCTCACGTTTGCAATATATTCAAAACTCTGCCACAAAATTACTAACTTACACCAAACAAACTGCTCATATCACTCCAATTCTGTTCAAACTCCACTGGCTACCCGTGTCATCCCGCTTTACTTACAAAATTCTTCTACTTACCTTTAAATCACTCTGATGTTCTTGCTCCATCCTATCTTTCTGACTTACTCTCTCCTTACATTCCTCCTCGAACTCTCAGATCCTCTGGTTGTGAACTCCTTTGTGAGCCAAGCTTTCGCCTATCATCTCTGGGTGGCAGGTCTTTTTCCGTTTTAGCCCCCAAGCTATGGAAATCTCTTCCCCTGGCTCTTAGGACAACCACCACGCTGCATCATGACACGTTTTTCTTAAACATTATTCATAACTCTGTATTACAGTCATAATGTTAAATTAGGTACCATTAGTCTTTTTGGACTGGGCAAATGTCTATTGTTCATTTATGTGTGAACTGATTGTGAAGCGCCTTTGAGCTTGGGAAAGGCGCTATATAAATGAAACGTATAATTATTACATTGTGTAAAAAAATAAAGCGCGTGAGAACAGTTCCTGTTCTCTGTATTTATCTGAGCCCCGTTAGACGAGACATGCTGTTTTGCTTGTTGACTATTTTTCTAGTGGAAGGATGCGGCAGCTGCCTCTTGTTCCTCATGGCTTACTCATCAAAATTGTTTGTTTTAATGTCATAATGTTTTAGTACATTGGGTTTGAACAATTTATAGAACAAGTAATGTGGGACACCTGATTTTATATTGCAGTTCATTACAGAAATTTAATTGGAATTCCTAAATGTTCTTCAGTGTAATTGTGTGATTTTAACATGTTCACTTTTCTACAGCGATGAGTATGAGGCATGTGATGCATCCCAAAATGCAGTGCTGTTGATGGAAGCACATGCTCACCTTACCAATGGCTTGCAGTCAAGAGAAAGACTTCTGCTGCTTTTCACAGATTCACTTATCATCGCCAAGACTAAGTATGTCAACTTTTCAGTGGGCGTGAGTATGTGCATTTATATGTAGGACATCTGTCTCTCTAAAAGTGAATGTGTGCATTGTGTGTGTTACATGTTACAGGTCTCTGTATCTAAAGCTGAAGGATCGTGTTAGCCTCTCAGACATATGGCTGGCGTCCTGTGTTCATTGCATCACAGACAGGAAGCTCACGTCCAAGAACTCCTTTGTGATTGGCTGGCCGACCATCAATTATGTCATCAGTTTCAGGTGGTCTTGGAAAAACTATTTAAAAATAGCTTAAATGTCAAACGTCTGTAGTTTTAGCAATCCAAACCAGACTGATGTGGTCATAGTATGTCATTCAAATAGTACTGAATAATTCTAAACCGTTTTGTTTATGGGATTTTTACAACTTGAGATGAAGCAGCAGTCTTTAAAAGAGAACTATTCTGTAGTTGAAGGAAAGGACTGGTGGAAAGCTTTTAGCGCTACAAAGGTGCTAAGGAAAATAATTGAGTGAGATCCACCCACACTACTGCGACTGACTTGATCATAAAACACTGTGTGATAAGATGACAGAAAACATTTTTTTCCTGCAGCATTTAAATTCTCATGTGAAGTTCGCATTATATACACTCACACACTCTTTTATAAATTCAGCTCAGCTCTTTGTCATTTGTACAGTGCTGATTTGCATCCTTATTTACCTGATTTTTCATTCTTCATTAAACATATTGTTGTGGAGATTAAAGTAGGTAAAATCCCATTAAATAGAGAATCCATAATATGCTGCTAATCACAGGATAAAAAACAACAACACTGAGAATCCTTTTAGTTAAAGGGAAAGTTCACTTTGAAATTAATTTTTGGTATTTTTTATCTTACCTCAAGGGCATCCAAGACGTAGGTGTCTTTGTTTCCGCAGTAGTTTCAATTTTTTATATTTTTACGTCAAACTGTTCTTGTCTGTCAGTCATATAATGCAGGTCTATGGTCACCACTTGAAAGAGCATGCACAGAGAAGTCCAAATTAAACATGATTTAATGACTCGTAAATGTAAGTACACGTTGATGGCCTAAGACACGAAACGAGTGGTTTGTATGAGAAAACAAACAGTATTTATTTATATATTTATACACATGCCATCAATGTGTACTTACATTTACAAGGGGCCTACACGGAGTATCACCCCAAAGTATAGTTCCTGGGGAAAGTTCCTGCGTTGGAAACATGGCTAAATACCGTAAATGTTTTGGATTGTCTACGTCTGTGGTTGCGCAATGTTCACTTTTTGGGGATTGGTTGGGACACATGCAGCTAATGAGAATATTAATGAAGGGTACATAAGATGGTCACTTAGATGGTTAGTTAGTACATATGATCAGAAATCAAATGAGTTACAAACTCAAGACTAGAAGCAACCTATATCAAATAAAAACTACATTGACTAATATCAGAACTCAGTGTCTTATGTCTTATTATTCAGGTGCATTTGTCTGAAAATCCAATTCGAATATTTTAACTAAATCTAACATTTCCTCTCTCTTTCTGCCTGTCCTCCAAAACCAAAGCTCATCTGAAACAAAAGAGAGATGGTTACAAGCTCTTCAGTGGTAAGTAAAAAAACGAATCAAAGACTCGTGTCCATAACAGCATATAATGTATCAAAGTACAAGTTTCTTTTCAAACATGAGGTATTCCCGCTCTGATCTTGTGTCCATTCTCTTGAATGTTCCACGCCTCTGTATTTGTTTTTTTTCTTGCTTTCCCATTTGTTGTTCTTTGCTTGTAATAATGGTTCATTCTTCAGGCACACCTGCAGGGCCAGGCAAAGAGTCTTGCCAAATGCCATTCTTCTCTACGTTCTGCTGATATGCCATCCCGATGACAACAGCTCAGAGGTACATAAACGTCTTTTGGTTTAATTTGGACCAAGCCACTCCCGGCCCTCAGGGAACTAAATCCATGTCTCTGTTTATAAGTGAAGGTTATTTGTACTCTAGCCCGAAGCTTTTCCTTGTGAGTTGATGGTCATTGCTGTTGTTTGTTTACATGGCGTTGGCTTTTAAGACCGTCGCTGTGGCAGTGGATGTGAGCACGACCGCAGAAAATGTGGTTCAGTACATCATGCAGCAGTGCAAACTTCTGGTAAGTAGTTCGTTATACAGTAGCCCCTTGCTGTGAGGAATAGTTTAATACACCTTTGTTTGAACATTAGCTATTTAACCTATTTAAAGCACAATTGAATACTAGGGAGTGGTCCAAGTTAGAGAGCCACTTTCTTTTTCTTTACACCCAATATCACTTTGTAATTTGGTGGATTTAAATGTGCTTTTATAACGCTATGTACATCGTTCTGTTGATATGATGACTATGATGACCAGTAACTATATTGTGCCAAATTTTTCCACTGGCATTTCCTGTGTTTGATATCAGCCACATCCTTTTTCCTGTTTCTTTACAAAACATAATGACCACTTCCTGTGTGCAGGGTGAAGTCTTGGACTACCAGCTGTGTGTGAACTATGAAAAAGAACAGGAAACATACCCCCTTATTGGTGATGACACACACACAGAATTAACATACTTTTTAAAACAAATGTGAACACCTGGTAGATCAGGGGTGTCAAACTTATTTTCAAGCATGCCCTTATGCTCGACCAATTTTAATTTGCTCCAATGCAGGGATCATGCATAACATACTTTTTATGGAGTCAAAAACTATGTTACGCCTCTTTAATATAGATTACATAAATTACATAATTACATAATAACTTAGGGAATTTTATTCAAACAACAATATTGAGAAGAAAATGAGAAACCTGCTCTCAGGTGGATCATTTAATAACTTGAATAAGCCATTTAAATATATCACCAAGTTCAGCCTAAAACAAAACCGAATGCTTCATTTAAATTACAAGGCATGGTTTTCAGGCAAACTCACCGTGAAATGAATATATCATCAAGGTTGGGTAAAATACATAATTGAATTGAATCCCTTTTGGTCCATAAATTGGAATTTCAGTTAAATTGGTCTGCAACAATCAGAGTTTGCCTTGACAAGCTTTGCTTTGCTAGTTAAAAAATATAGTTCTCTTTTTGAAAAGTGAAATTCACTTTTTGCCTTTAAAATATTTCTGTGTACCTCTGTGTTGTCATTGTTGCCTAAAAGTACATTCACAAATTATGCTGTAGGTTGCCACAAATCTGGTTTCAGATGCTCGCAAATTTCATGCATGATTAAAAAAAAACATTCAATCTGATAATCAACTGTCTAAATACTCACCATATCCGCGTCTGCTTCTGCAATCCTGTTAATTAACACTATTTCACTTACCACCTGTTCCTGCATTCTTACTTTGAACAAGTGATTTAAAAAAAATGGATGGATGTTTTGTTATTTATTATGAATATCATACTGATATAATATTTCAAGCATGATTTTTCTAAAAATCATCCCACATTTCAAAGTTGGACTCCTCCAAAGGACATGATTCAGCCTGCATGCTGTCTTTAAAAGCTCTGAGCTATATGAAATTATTGGTGCCCTGATGAAAGACTCGTCATGATAAAAGTTGCTATTACTACTATTAATGAGCCATGTCATTTATATGCACGTTTTTAAGTAAGGTTTATTGAATGAGACAACAGGATATGCAAGGTTTAGTTCTAGATAACAGAATCCAAAACTCAAACTCACTCAAACTTAAAACTCAATTAAAACCAAAACTCAATTAAACTTAAAATCTCTATGACTAATCCATAGGTGCATCAATGTGTGTCGGATTTATATACAAATTTTGTACTAGTGAGAAAACAAAAAAGCAGCCTAGCAACTATTCTTAAGATCAAAAGAGCACAGTCTCATTTAAAAAAAAAAAAAAACAGACACAATCCTACACATAATGAAATATGTTAGCAATAAATTAAACACAATAATATGATTTTTGGTTCTTGTACTGTTAGAGAATGAAATTGCCTGCAAGCTGAAACACCAATTTCCTGTCTAAATTTGTATCTTTTGTAGGCCATGAGCTACCATTCTTTATCCTGCATCATTCCCTGAGAAGTCAGCAAGACCATCTGCTCATGCCCAATGAGCCCGTGCAGGAAACATTTAGTTCTGCCCAGCAGACGGCCTCTTCCAAGACCCCTCACTTTACCCTAAAAACCAGAACACCAACTCCTAGGGGTGAGTTCACTTGTCACCAACAGAACACAACACACATAACCAGCTCAGTAAAATTCATCAAATGCATAATAAGATTTGTGCCTTATGGGGTTCCCTTAATCTGTCTGTGTATCTCAAAGAAGATGATATGTATAGAGAAAGTGTGTCTACTTAAGGAGCATGAGAGCCAGGATGGGTTTATCCCTTTCTCAAACATCACTTCACTCCAGCATTTCACTCTCATGGCGAATCAAAAAGCTTGTTCATTTTCAGATCTGGTTGAGAGCATGTTATTGGCCCGGTCTATTTCTGGAGCGAATGATAGACGCACGGATGCGTCGTGTAAATCTCTTGAACTCTCGTCTCAGGCCCATAAGGAAGAAAAGGAATAGTCAAACAAAGTCGTTATTTTAGTTTTATTTCCGCAAAAAAGTATTCTCGTCGCTTGATAAACTTTTAGTTGAGCCACTGTAGTCACATTGAATATTTAAACATTTTCTTCAATGACTTTTTGTGCCGTCAAGTTTTAATCCCTTAGGGTGCCTATGTAGCAGTGATCCACCGCTCAGATTTAATCAAAAATACTGTATCTTCATTTGTGTTCCGAAGACGAACAAAGGTCTTATTGGGGTTGGTACAGCATGGGGGTGAGTAATTAATGACTTAATTTTCATTTTTGGGTGAACTAACCCTTTAAACATTTTCTGTACACAAATATTGTTACAGAGGGGGGAGATATAAAAGAAAACAGTTAACATTTAATTTAGTTAAAGATTTTCGATCCCTTAATAATGAAACAAATACTTCTTACAGTTTAACATTTTGTTAAAGATATATGAACAATTTCTTTTATTTACCTTTCCAATAATCTTTTTGGATTCCTCTCCCCATATGATACTGTAATTTTGTACAGTATTGTATGGTGACACTAATTATTGTACAGCGCATAATGGTGATATCAGGGGTCAGTTATTAGTAATTGAGCGAGCCCTTGCAAGTAGTACTAAGAACATTCAGTGAAGTCACATGGGATGCAGCCAATTCTGATATCTTTTTCCTTTGAGAGTGGCTTAAGGCCCTTGCACATGCGTTTTTTCTTATTTGTGATTCGGTGGCTCTGAATTGTCAAAACACTATTCAAACAATTCGAACTGCTTGCTACGATGCTGTGTTTAGTTAATTATCACATCAGTCCCGGTTCATTTAAGGCCTGTGTTTTCCCTCAGTGTTTGTGGTTTGTTGTCTTTGAATGGTTTTGTGTGCTGAATTCCTGGAGTTTTCGTTTGTTCCTGTTAAGTTAAGTTTGAAAATAAACCAACTATACTGCAGTTCTGTGTCCTCGTCTTCAGCTACCTGCAACAACCCTGACAAGCATGAGGTCGTATTAATTTTTTTAACGTGCAAACATTTCAGATGCGAATTTCGGACCAGGGCCTTTACTCTTTACTCTTTACTTTAATAGAAAGATTGTATAATTTTACTTGTGTTTTTTTTTTTTTTTCTCAAACTAGAATCAGCGGAACATTTATTTGCCCAAGTCTGATTGGTCCATTTTGTATCATTGACTGACAGGTGCTTTGCTGAAACACAAAAGAAAGAGGTCTCTGATTGATTGGGCTCTGAGGAGGGGACACTTTCATCAATCTGATGGCCAGTCTGATCCACAAACGGCCTCTCACAAGCTATTTGGTCAGTCTCTTTCTTCCATTTGTCCTGATGGAAACCTGCCCAAGCCAATAATGGTAAGAATATGACTGGCTCTGGACCATTTTGTTTTTATTGTTTTTACTCATTGTCAATGGAACTTTCATTAAGCCATAGGTTTAGGTATGAGAGACTAAAATACTGTATATTTCATGCTCCTGACCATATGTTTATTTCTAATATGTGATCTATTTAATATAGCATATAACCTTACATCAAAATTCAAAAAATAATATAGGTAAAATGATAACAATAGATAATGTTGACCAAAGTTCTCAAACTGTGCAGTGGTGTGGATGATTAGCATCACAATTTTAATACTCTCACTTCATTCATATTTTACTTTGGTATATAAATGTAAGGAATTATGAATATTATTATTTAAAGCTAATAATTAAATGTGTGTGTACACATAGGACCTTCTATATCTGCTATTCTGTGAGGGTCCAGACACCCGTGGAATCTTCCGTCGTTCAGCAAATGCCAAAAACTGTAGGATCATAAAGGAGCGAATGAATTCTGGGCAAAGTATTTCACTGCATGAACAATCAGTTTTCGTCTCTGCATCTCTAATTATGGTGAGAACACGGTCATTTCAATTCAACAGTGATACACTACACACAAAGATTTACACACATAATTTCTCATTTACATTCTCAATTTAACTCTACACTCTCTTTCTAAGTTATCATAATCAATGGCTTGAGCATAACAATTGTACTCTGCCCTATAAATTACATTTCTTTGATTATCCTTGATTAAATAATGTGTGTGTGTAGGAGTTCCTACGGAAACTTCCTGGTAGTGTTTTGTGCTGTGACTTATATGATGACTGGATGGAAGTGCTAGAGAGTGAGGATAGATATAACAAAGTCAGAAGGTGAGAACACCACACAAACATACACATATACATATGCTCGCACATATACACACACTGTTTGTACAAAGTGTATGAACTAAGACTGAGTTCTCTCTAGAAGAGGGAACGACTATTGCATAAGTTAGCTTACGCTACAGGTAAAGTCATCTTTTCTCGAGATATGAAGCCAAAAAAAATATCTCAGAGCTCTGCCAGTATCCGCTCTTGCTATCGGATATTGGCAGAGCTCTGAAGGGAGTGCCAATCACTTTAAGGGCATATCCATGTCTAGGTTTGAGAATGACTTTAGAGTCATTTAAAGTCCCCCACACGTTTGACTGATGATAGAGCAGTCAGAAAAACTTTTTTTGAGCAAGAGGTACTTTAGATCCACGGTTCAATAGGATATCCTTTCAGGGCCTCGAGGACCAATGAAAGATTCCGCATAGGAACCGACAGTGGGTGCAGAGGATTCATCCTCCTGGATCCTTTAAGGAAGCGGATGACAAGCTCATTCCTTCCTAATGAATGTCCTGGCGTCGACTCTGCAAACGCTGCAACAGCCGCCACATAGACTTTAAGCATGGAGGGGGACCTGCCCTTATCCAACAGCTCTTGAAGGAAGCTAAGCGACCGCGAGACCCCACACGTTCGTGGGTCCAGATTTTTGTCAGTGTACCATTTGGAGAACACTGACCATTTAGATGCGTAAAGCTTTTTTGTAGAGGTAGCTCTATACTGCGTAATCGTGTTCAGCACTCCTTCTGGCAGGACAACGGGTACCCGTTAATCAACCATGCGTGCAGAGACCAGCACTCTGGATGGGGATGCCAGATTTAGCTGTGGGCTTTAGAGAGGACGTCTGTCCTCTCCGGAATCGGCCAAGTCTACAAGTCTAGTTATCGTCAGAGTTACTGTTTGTCATTGTCAAGTTTCTAGTTCCATTTATTTATGTTTGTTTGCCCCATTGACCCATGGGTCCTTGTTTTCTGTTTGTAAATCAACCGTGTTTTGTGAAAGTACTGTCTGCACTTGGGTTCTTATCAACAAAACGTGACAACAGTGAGTAGACCAGTATCTGAAAACCTCAAGGAACAGGCAAGGGATTGAGTAATTTACATAGTTACAAAATCAAAGACCCTGCCCTTTATATTCAATACCAAGTGACCCAAGAAAACAATAGTAATTATCCTTCAAATGGTAAGATCCACCAATATGACATTCTGACATCCATTCGTCATGGTAAGACTCATAACTTGACTAGATGGCAAGACTAAAAACATCTGCTGATATGGAAAATGAAAAGCTTCGGGCTCATTTAAGTGTATATTCACAAACTTCTTACAAAATGCATCGTCTGGGTTCTGAAGAGTACAGCCATTTCTGTTTGTAAACATCCCCCAATACTTCCTCAAGCCTCATTATTTATATATTATATATTATACATATATATTTTTTTACTAATTAGGCAAAGAAACTTAGTGTGGAGGGTAAGCTGTTGTAAGCAAAGAACAGCAAAGTGATGTTACATTTTTTCAGGAAAACAGCAGCATGAATGCTCAGCTGGGAGATTTTTAATTGGTACGTTATTTCTCAAAAACATTTAAATCCTGACTGAATCTGGTTGATGTGAACTCTATATTTAAAAAAAAATCCCTCCCTGTTCTAACCTGTACTCTTCTAGACAAAAGAAAATAATGTAACCTGGAATGAACTCTTATTCAAACATAACATAAATTATTTAGTAAAAATAGATCACTGTCACGACACAGAAGGGAGCAGACGGATATAAAATAAATGAATAAAACAGAGTTTTATTGACAGCAGGAGCAAAGCAGAACACAACTGGTGAAGGATGGTACTAGATGACATATAGGACTTAGCTGATTGTAATGCAAATGAAGATGAAGGAAGTGTGGTTGATGATGTAGACCGAGGAACGAAGATACAGGGAGACTACTGAAGATGAAGATGAAGATCATTGCAGTTTACTTCAATTCAGATATTGCAGATATCATTTATTAAAAGTTTTGGACATTTGAGAATTTATTCTGATTCAAGAGGAATCAGAATGCCAAATCCTGACTGGATGAGAGGAGGAGCTGGGTAATTAGCTCCTGAGAAATGCGATAGCTGCTGATAATACTGAAGGAGTTTATATATGTATACTGTGATAGGCATCATACAGTATGCCTATAGGTAGACGTGGATCAGCTGAGAGTCATCTGATGCGAGCATGCCAGAACTGACGATAGGCTTGATTTGTTTAGTATTCAAATTCCTTGGGTTTGCTGATGGTAATACTTCTATAAAATGACCGTGATCGCTATAATTTGCCTCTGACTTGCCTCAGGGGATTGAACAAAGAAATCCTCTCAACCAGTTTTTCAAACAATATTCTTCTCAATAGATATTCATCATAGAAACTCATGTTGTTGTTAAAGTGCCACTCAAGCAGTTTGCTGCAGGGAATGTAATGATGGTATTTTCTTTCAACTGTGCAGAGATTTACATTTTGATGTACCATTTGAAAAATTCAAATTCCAATCCAATTGCTTATTGGTTGGAAATTTCTCATGTATTGATTCATAATCACTAGTTTATGCTCACCTGCTTATCTTTGTGTGTGTGTTTGTGCATGAATATATTTCCACATGTATGGGAGTGCTGAAAAATTTCTGCACATAGTCATTTATTGGAAAGATTATTTGAGTATTTCTTTTTATGTTTCTGTTACCTGGTTGCATTTGTCTGTCATTTTTCAAGCTGTATTGTCTTTGTGTCTAGTTTGCTTGCACAGTTGCCGGAGAAGAATGTCACCTTGCTATGCCACTTATTTGGAGTGCTACACAGGATACACACTCACTCAGAGGTGAATCAGATGACAGCAACAAACTTGGCCCTTTGCATTGCACCCAATATGCTCTGGAGGTCGTCCCAAATCAGCCCTGAGAAAGAGGGACAGAGTGTGTTGCAGGTAAGCCAGTAAAAATCTATAATTTATATATTATGAATCAAATGACTGATATCTGTTATATTATCAACTGATATCTATTATATTATCATAAATCTGATTTTTTTGATGATCGTATTCTCTGGCATTTGAGAATGATCCAAAGAGCAGCTTGGGTTAAACAAATGTGCCTGTTTGATTAGTGACCGAATCAGAATAGTGCAGAATCAGAAATATTTCTTATTCATTTTAGGTCAAAATAAGAGTTATTTTTTTAACATATTTTAAAATAGTTTATTTAGAGATAGATTATTTAGAAATAGATCACTGAAAACAGATAATTTAGTCATATGACTAAATTATCTGTTTTCAATGATCTATTTCTAAATAATCTATCTCAAATAAACTATTTTCAACTTTCTGGATTAAATTAGATTTTAAAGTGTGCCCTTAGAATGTTTAAGCCCACAGTTTATGTAAAGGAAATAGTATTTGGATATATCTCATCAAACAGTGAACAAAGACATGACAAGAATTAGAAACAAAAACTAAGAAGCTATACAAAAGAATCAACCCTGAAACAAAACAAAAATACCTGTGACATTTAGCAGGTAATGAACATACAAGAGAGGCATTCTTTATAGTGCCCACTTGGCTAATTTGATTATTAGAAAACTGTTCTCTGAAACGGCTTTAGAAGTATATCATGTTATGCTTATAACTACCCACAGACAATTTAATCACTCAGTCACTGAGTTACAAGCTTTATTGTGCATATATTCATTCATGAAGTGCACTCACACTTTCTCTAGTTCAGGAATAGAAGCAGTTCCAGTCCAGAATCGGAAATGTATTGGTTCAAATCTAGGTCAGATTTGAACAAAGAATTGGATTTTGTCCCCCATGGCAGTAGATCCTAATTTGTATGCCAACTTGCTAAGCACTGCTGTCATGCCGCTTAAACAGTTCCCCCTTATTGCTCTTGGGAATGCGTTTTAAAACCACTATCACCACAGGTTGTCATGCTGGAGAAAAATCTATGAGCCATTACATGAGCACAATTGATTGAATTTTAAATAATCACAAGCACCTTTTGGTAAGGGTGCAACAACCCGGGCTAATAATGATCTGACTATTATTAGCCTAAAGCTGCATGATAATGATGCATCTGATGGCTGCTGACAAAATCAGATTTCCTGATGTTACCAAGGGATCGCTCTTATCGACAGGATGTTGACACAAATGCAAGCAGGGAAATCACTGAGAGCTTGAATCGCCAGGGACCAACGTCACTATATTGTTGGCACGAATACTGGTGGTACAATATGTGTTGCAACACAACAAGAGATTTATAAATCTTAGGTTTGTTTCAATGTGCAAAATAAGACTTGTAAAACTGTAAAAACTGGAATGAATCCACACTGTTTGTCTTTCTATGATCTGGGTTTCAAATCCAGGAGTGCTGAAACAGAGATTCTGCATGTCAAAGGGGATTCCTTGTTATACAGATTTTCATATTCAGGGCCAATAAAATTCAGGAGCATGTATAATTGAAAAACATATCCAGATTCTCCCGAGTAATATTCTATTGCTTCATATGACAGCTGTTGTTGAGTCATTAACTTCAGACTAACAGTGTGCTGTGTGTGTAGTGCTTATTGAAATTGTGAGAATCTTATAATCATACATCAGTTCGAATGCGTAAAATGTCTGTACAGTATGTCTTATTTTTTTCCAGGAAAAGTGTGCATATGAATTTATAGCCACCAAGGCGCTATACATTACAGCTACATATAAGCTATACATATATAATTTTCATTATTTTGTTTTTAAAATATTTTTGAAATTTAAAAAAGAAAAGAATAATGTTTCTTAAAAATGTATATTTTTAAAAAATGAACAATGGAATTTATTAAAGACAACTTCTTCTTTGTTACCATAAAAAATACATCCAGTTGGCTGTGTATTAATTTAGCAGCTATAAAGACCGACGATGACAATTATAGCACCACTATAGTTTGAGCTGTGGGGAGGGGTTGGTTAGGTTGATGGTTATTTTATTTATTTATTATTTATTAAAAGCTTGACTAAAGTAATAGTCTTAGATCTGAGATATTTATTGAAAGAGAAAAGTCAGCTGTGAGTGTGACAGGAATGGAGAATGGAGAATTGTACAGCGGCCCGCAATCAGAGCCTAACGTATTAGAATCCAACGAAAAGACTTGAGGTGGTGGTGTCTGTGTGATTTACTCAGAGATTGAGAATAGAGGGGAGATTTTGAGAGGAAACAGAGCTCAAATGACCTTATGCACAGCTGCACTACTTCCTGAACTTAAGCCAGCTCCTTGTTTCCTGTCTGCCATTATTGGCCGAACTTGATGAATTCAGGTGTGTCTGATTATTGTTGCCGTGACTACTGAGGTCAGGCACACCTGGATTAATCAATTTGTCCAATAATGACAGACAGGAAACAAGGAGCTGGCTTAAGTTCAGTGCAGCTGTGCATAAAGCCAATTTTCTCATGGCTAAGCCTGAGACGATTGACATTATAGCCACATGATAAAGAGTGGAAGAGAAAGATTAATAGAAGGAATAATATATTTTGTGTCATTTGAGAACCATGCTGGGCATTTGAAGTATGCAACGTGTTGCCTGGCTACCTAAAGATGCCAATTATTAGAATCTGGTCTCCATAGCAACATATACTGGGATATGCCAGGCACAAAATATGAGACCAATGAATGATCTGACTCCAAAAAGTTTCATGTATGAGCCAGAGTTATATGCTTTGAATCCATACCTTCTGCATAATTCATACCACATTCACTACCCATCAGGGGGTTGGAGTAGATTATATGCCATTTTTATTCTGTTTTTTTTTTTAGATTTACGAATTTATATTGTATAGTAAAATTCCATCAAATTGAATTGAATCCCTTCTATATTTTTCATAATATGAATTAATAATTTTAAATTTTTAGTGAGTAAAATAAACCACAGCTTAAAACATTTTGTATAAATCTTAATGAAACAAGGTAATGGACCATTTTATTACTTATTTAAAATTCGAAATATTTAATTCATAATATGAAAAATAAATAAGGAATGTTCAATTCAATTTGATGGAATTTAACTAACATTCTTAATTCACGTGAATAATATGTCCAGTTCAATTTGATAGAATTTTTCTATACAATCTTAAAAACAAGCTTAAATATTTTCTTTAGTGTACACAAATTTCATTAACATTATTCAAGAGATTTTAGATTAATCTGATCCAGTAGAGATGAGATCACATCTGTGATATAATTCACTATAAGACTCTCTGTAATCCTCTGTGATTCACTCTGAGAAGTGATTCAATTCACTTAATGATTTTTGAAGTCTTGGGCACAGGGATGAATCACGGTATACAGAATAACCACAGCTGTAATCTTAAATTCATCTGAACCTATTTAAATTATGACCGGAACGGTTGGTAATACAGAGAAAATGTAAATGAAATGTTTACAGTCGACATGAAACGGAAACTGCAATCTCCTTTTCTCCCCCATTTTCACATATCCGAGTGAAAATGATTCTTGAAAAATGTTGGATTCAATTTTGTCCTCGATTTTGTGTTTTGTGTTTTGCTAAAGTGTTTTGCTTATTGTCCGGTTCTCACCCACGGCATTAGAGAAGAGATGGTAAAATTAAAAGGATATTTCACCCAAAAATGAAAATTCTCTCATCACTTACTCACCCTCAAGTTGTTCCAAACCAGTCTGAATTTCTTTCTTCTGCTGAACACAAAAGAAGAATATCAGTTGATGGATTTTTTTTTTTCATCACACTATGAAAGTCAACCCATATTCTTCAAAATATCTTCTTTTGTGTTTAGCAGAAGAAAGAAATGTACACAGGATTGGAACAATTTGAGGGTAAAATGAGCAGTTGGATGTCTGTGATATAGTGCAAATGGCAACAGCTCATTTATTCAATGCATTCTCACCTTGCTTCCTCTTATGGATACAAATTAATGCACAAACTGAAATGCTGAATGGAAACAGGCTATTTGAGACAATACCTAATTGTTAATGTGGATAGAACAGTTTGCCATGTCCAGGACTATGTTCAATGATGCTTTTGCATTTCTTAACTCAAGCAATTGCTTTAGGAAGAGAACAGCATGAGTCAATCAGTGGATAGTACTAAACCCTCTGGTGCTGTTAAATACTGTTTTTTTGCAATGGAAATCTTGCAATGTTACGGTATTCAATTTCCTCCGCATGCATTTTAATTTTCCATTTCTTTGCCTGGTTTCTATTTGAAAGGAGTTGGAGTAAAAGATTCATTGGCTTTTTCTATGAGAGAAGTGAGGATCTCTATGCTGATGCCAAACACACACAAACACACTGGCGTCACGTGCGATCTGTGCTATGAAAACTCTACACTAATGTCTAAACATTTTAGAACTTGGACAAAAACAAGGTGGTAGTCATAGCATACCAAATGTGTCCACCACAGATGCACTTACAACACAAACTTCTGGAGCTGGTTTGTACAGTGCTTCGGTCTCTGATATATGTGCTGCCATAGTCAACGTTTATATTTGCAGGCCAGCTGTCTCTGTTTTCCATATTGATGATGTTTTGTGTTTTTTGTTTTTTTTTAATCTGTCATTCAGGTCGCCATGCTAATACAGTACCTGATTGAAAACTCGCCTGCCATATTTGGAGATGATCTGGACAGTCTGTTCACCAGGCAGATGAATTCTGAGCAGGAAACACATGACTACACAGGTAATTGCTTAGTAATGCCCTTTGGACCTCATTAATATGAGAAGCCTATTGAGGTACTTAAAAGACCACAATTTGCCGTTTTGACAATGCAGTTTTACTCCCACACACATTTAAACTGCTGGCAGTTATTTAGAGTTTGACTTAGTAGTAGTAAATGAATTTTAGTTAAAGGGCCACTCCACCTCTGGAAAGATGAATCATGTGTATTTAAAATGTGTAATTTATGTAGTAGAAATGTGAAATTATTTTTGAATTTGGAGCTTTCTAGACTGAGAAAAGAAAGAAAATGTATTTTTGGCTTAGGTAGATGAAGGACAACAACTCCCAGAATGCACTTGTTTCGCTGCCCTAGGAGGCCACGTCTACTGGTACTCACTACTAGTACTCACTACGAAAATGTGTTTCGAGATCGCCCAAAATGTCCGGGATTCGGCTTTTGCGTTCTACAGTAAACGATTTTAGCCCGATTTTGGCACGATCCGTTTGACGTAGGGTGTCGTGGGGATTCGTAAACGACAACGGCCGTCGGGACGCAAGATTCGATCGTTTTATCTCATATAGTGTGTCATAGTGGGCGACAACCTACGTTGCATCTGTGATGCTTCACGACAAAAAGACTAGCATGTTTAATTTTTTTAACGGTCATCCACAACGGTTCCGTCACATGTATGAGGTTGATCAATAGGAGCACAGAAGCTTTTCCATACACAACTTTCAAAAAGCAGTGTTTCACAACCCTGTTCCTCTCTACCAACGAACTGATGAGTTGAATCAGATGTGTTTAATTAGGAAGAGTTCGAAAATGCAGTGTTATAGTACTCGAGACTCGTCTCGGACTCGATCTCGAGACCATATTTTAATGGTCTTGGTCTTGTCATGGACTCGTGTCCATTTGGACTCGGAATTAAATCGTACTCGAAAAATTTTTTTTTTAGGACTCGGAATTATTCCCGAGTCCACTCGAGTTCAATTAAAAATATTTTTCATGATTATTAATGTATGTTAATAAAATATTTCTTTAAATTGATTGACACGCCCAGTGATTGGTGATTTTCTAGTGCGCAACTGTCTGCGCATGACAAATTGTAATAAAATTACTTTTAACACCACCTACTATGTGGCCTTTTTACCCTAAACTGATCATATTTTTTAAACTCTAAGTAAATTCATTAAAAAAAAAAAGGATTTCTCTAAGTAAATAAAAGTAAATTAGGTAATCAACCCTCACTGGTCTCGGTCTCGACTCGGACTCGACCGTCTCTGGTTTCGGACTCGACTCTCTATGGACTCGGTCTTGACTCGGACTCGACTCTCTCTGGTCTCGGTGTCGACTCGGATTCGAGTGAGGTGGTCTCGACTACAACACTGCGAAAATGTGTAGAGAACAGGGTTGGGAAACTGCTTTAAATGGTATTCTTTACCACTGTCATGACTATCCCAGTTTTTTGTGCATGTACTGTAAAGTAAATGACTTTATGAGCTTTATAAATGTTTAATTCTTACAAGAAACATTTTCCATTGAATGTATTCATTTCCAAACACCGTGTGTGTGCACGTGTGTGTTTTAATTATATTCAATTATTATTTAGTTCATATACAATTTTTTCTGTTAAAAAAAATCATTAATAGCTGTAAATTAATATTACCTATCTTATATAAATTACTCGTATCTATTACTTCTTATATGTATGTTAAAATGACAAAGCTGCAATAAATGTTAAAATATTTTACAATTCTTTCTCTTCTCTAGATGCTTCATTTAATCTTCAGCACTCCTCTTCAGAGGACACAGATCAAGACTTCACCGTTTCTTCCCAATTGCCTGAAGTTCATCCACTTTACCTCCCTTTGGCCGCTCTTTCCCTGAAAGAGAAGAGGAGCCCCCGGCCCTTTCAAACTGATATGCCGTCAACAGAAGGCGCTTACAGCTGTGGAACACTGGATTCCATTTCATCTCGTTCCAGTGCTTCTGTGAGTATGCTGGGAGTTGGGGATCTCAGCCAATCACGCGATCGATGCCTCTCTGAGCCTTCCATGTATTTTTCCACACCCCAAACGCTGGCACCGACTCATACCTCTGTTATCCGCCAATCCAGCTATGATGCCTCTGTAATAGACAGCAGAAATGAGCAGTCACAAGGCCCCATGGGGCTGAGCCCCGAACAACAACCACACAATTCTGGAATGGGTACCAGGCGACGACGTTACACTTTTTGGAAGTCACCACAAATCCCCACTCGCTTCCGTCATCCTGCGCAGAGATTAGCCAGCATGTCGAGTCTATCATCTACGACCACTTCTTCTCTCAGCTCATTGGATAGTACGTTGTCCCTTAGCTCTGCCGATCCAATCCCCAGCACTCAAGATACACAGTCCCGGCCTTTTCTTTTCGGAGCTGCTGCGAGACTGCAGCCTCTCACACCTGAAATGTGCAGAAAGCGGTGGACAAGTTCTTTTACCTACGAAGAGGAAGAGGACATGTGGAGAGAGAGAGATCAAGAGACTGAAAATGAGAAAGAGAGGGAATTCGAAGCATCTTTTCATGACTGTTATGGAGAGAAAGTAGTGAAGGATGGAGAAAGACCTGAGGGTGAGAATGGCATGAGCTGTGAGTCCTTTGGTGATGTTCATGAGGTTAAAGGTGCAACGAGACAATCTGTGTCTATGTGCAGCATGGAGATTAGTGTGAATCCATCACAACCCTCTTCCACATACCAGATCGAGCCCAATCTTGATATAGACTCGCAAGCGATTTCACTGAATCCCTGTAGTGTATGGTCCACCCCACTGACTAATCAGGTTGGCAATGATATACAGGAATGCCAGGTGACTCAAACACTAACACACACACCCACAACGGCACAAAAGCAATCCAGAACCAATGGAGAAAACTCTGTAAGTCGGCAACAGCAGGAGCGTAAAAAAAATGCTTGCTCAAACATCTATTCCTCGGGTAGGCAGAAAGTGAGCAGAATGAAAATTACAGTCTTTCCCTTTGCTGGAAGAGTGATGCTAAAACATTCTAAAGTCACAGATCAAACCACAAACATGCCAATGGAAACAGAGCAAAAAGTTGAGCCAGGTTTCAGTGTGGAAAAGGAGGGAAAAGTGCGAGAATCTGTTCAGGTACATATCCCACAGACACTGTTTTATGGTCATAATGTTCCGCTCGTGTTACTTTCTACACCGCCGCAGCAAATGTCAGTTCAGGTGAGTACACATTGTACTCCCCCTGATGATATTGGTCTGACAGATGCAGGTTTGTGTGATGAAGCTAATGTTAGGATTGTCGCAACTGATATTAGCAACGGAGTAAGCAGCTACCAAGCAGAAAATACCATGCAGAACATCAAATGTATTAGTCCTAGCATGAGCACTGTTGATGATCTGCACAGCCCTGGCTGTGTTACTGAACCTGCTAGCCCCGCTGTTAGCATTAGGAGTGGTCATAATTTTAACCAAAGTATAAAGCTTATTCACAGCAATGCTAATCAGAGTGTGGCCTATCCGAAACCTTCTAGAAAATCCTCAGGAACCTTTCGCCACACAATCTGTATCAAGCTCCCTGGCAGCAGAGGGATGGCACAGAACAAGCCATTACCATAATTGAACCCTTCTGGTTGTGTGATATTACGTCGAGATGGAGTGCATATGCAGCATTTGTTCTCAGTGTTTTTTCATAAGAACGAGGCAGGTTTTATGCGTTGCAGCAGGGGTACGTGTTTTGTGTGTATTTATTTGTTTGGAGTAGAGGCTAAAGGCATACAATGAAAACAGGGATTGCACTGCGGGGTGTGCCATTTCAAAGGCTTCTGCAGAGACCATACACAGATATATGGGAGTCATGCAGTTGTGTGAATGGAAAACTCACATTGCTTTGTTTTTTATTTTTTTTTTTTATTTCAAATGAACAATAAAAACCATTAACATCACAAAACTCAAAACAAAATAGACCAAAGTTTAAACCAAAACCAAAAATATGATTTCCATTTTTAACAAGTCTAATATTTTATCCAACATAAGACGAAAATGTTATATTTAGTCAAAATCAAAATAATCATTTCTCAATATCTTTTGCGTTCGAAAATTATTCAAGTTTGGCACAGCATAAGGATGAGGAAACGATGGCAGAATTTTTGGGTGAACTGTCCCTTTAAGATATTAATTAAATGATTTTTAAACATGAACTGAATTTGACATTATTATTTTTCAGTATTACATGTTAGGCTTATTTATATGCTTTCTAAATTCTGGTCAGAAATTATAATATCAATTGCGAAAACTGCATACCTGACCTTTGTCTTAACTAAAATATACATTTTGTGACATAACAGTTCGACTGCGGGGGGTGGGGCTCTGGAGGTGGATGATGAGATGGTGAAGGCCTGGAAACAGGCAGAGATGTCAGATAGATGGACCAGGGTGGAGTAGACAGTGGAAGCATCCATTAGACGGCCGACGAGAGCCCAGAGCATAGTGGGAGGCAGCCATAGTGGGAAAAGCATTTTTTATTAATTCACAATTTTGTTTTATTATTTTTAAATGGCCGTATAACAGAGTAACACTAATGGACAAGTTTAGTCAAAACAACATTTTGGCTGGAGTGGTCTGGTAAAAGGAGCGCAGTGTCCATGTGGCACATACAAAGAAAGCATACGATTGAGACAGATAATTAAGACAGAAGAAAAGATTATAAAAACAAAGAATTTGGTTTTGAATGCATGAACCGTAATATTCATGTGGAAACAGAAAACCATGTGATGGTGATCATTTGCTTTGGTTAATTGACAGGTTAAACAGTAAGTGCGTCACTATAGGAACAAAGTATGTGGCAGGAGAAGAGACCAGGTGTATGTGAATACAGCAAAAAAAAAAGGTATTTGGAAGCTGGTCAGCGTAAGATGCTGTGTATTGTATATATTAAATGAACGATAAGGAGGAACTTTGGAGTGGGATGTGTGTAGATGTTAGTGTGAATCGTGTAGATCCAGTGAAAGACAGTGTGATGTTTTAAATAATCATATGGTTCAGAGTCATGTTTGTTTTTGTGCACAGTTGCTCAGTGGGTAGCACTGCTCTTCCACAATCCGAAGACATGCCGCAAACGTTAATTAGAGAGACCGCAATCGTCCGTAGCTGTGAGTGTGAATTATTCACACACTGGCACGAAAATATTTACTTCATGCCTAATATGATGGAAATAAAGATCTGACTAGGATATTGACAACTTTTTGATACTTTCAACTTTCTTTTGAAAATGTACAGATTTTGTATTTTTATCCAAGTGGATGATATGTTTTAAAGTTTCAAATTAGGATATTTGTGGTGTTGTTTCCCACCAAAAACATCACTTTGCTGGAGGAAAAGTAATACTAAAAGTTAAAATTAATTTTCTCAACCTGTGTTTTAAACATTTTGATTGCAGGAAAGAAACAAATGTTTATTGATAAACTGGCATCTTTTCATGCTGGAATATTTAAAGGGACAGTTCACATACCACACACACACACACACACAAATGCAATCATTAACTCACCCTCATGTCATTCCAAACCCATATGACTTTACTTTCTTTTGCGCAATATAAAAGAAGATATCCTGAAAAATGTTTCGGCTCATTTTGTTTTTTACCCCAATGACTTTCATTGCATGGACAAAAGCAGCTGAAACATCATTCGAGTGTGGGGAGTTTTTCTTGAAATTGTAAGTTTACAACTTTTTAAATGGCAGGAAAAAGTTGTCTTTTGTTAGAGAATTTTAGAATTCCAAGTGTCTTCCCCTGAGCACAAAGGAAAACTATACTGACAGTTCAGAATTTGTGTCTGCATGCATTTTGAGTAATTTCAGCAAGTCTATTTAAATTTACAGAGCAACTAGAATTGTACACGTGGCAAAAGAATTTGACACATTACGTCTGATTCTCCTGGTTCTTTATTCCGGATGTTAAAAGTCAGAATAAAACTGAAGTTTTCTGTCAGAGTAATGATAAATGATTGTGATCTGTCCATTCAAAGGTAACATGATGGAGGCAAGCAGTGATTAGGAGTGTTTTGGCTGATGGTGATTTGTGGCAGGATGGGCTGATCCAGCTGTAAAGATGAGGAAGAGGTATAGGGATGTTTTTTAAAGGTGCCATCAAACTAGACATGGTGCTCCATTTACTTCCATTCATACTCATGTGAACACAGGAGAATAGAATTGCATGTCATTGCTTGCATACCTTTGGTGAGCACTGAACTATGAATTTGCCTAGTGAAATGGCATTTTACACCCTGAAAAATGATCTAAAGGTCACAGATTGACCTCTAAATACAAGACAATTAATAATAATAATAAGATACTGTATTTTAATATTTTGAATTAGAGCATGCATTTCATATCCTATTGCCCATTCAGTTCAAGTAGGATCAGATTTTCAAAACCTATTGTGACCGCAGTATGGTGAGAGTAGGATGCTAATCTTCTGGCAGTTGAGAGAGCTGGTGAGATGAAGGGTTCTATGGAACTGTGGGATGTACATTTGAGCAGGAAGCAGCTTACACTTCCTCACAGATGAAGCAAATTAGCCAACTGTATTTGGCTGCCATTCTCATATCCACCCCCTCTCTGAGTCATGTGTCATCTCTAGGTGTTGCTAATGAGCTCTAATTGTCCGCAGCTGTTTCTCGTCACACAAAACCACATAATGAGTTGTTCTCAATCGGATGGCTGAGTCCAATAAGGCTGCATATCTGGGCTACCAGGTCAAATTCAAAGGACGTCCCAATTTGAAGGCAGCCTTCATTTGCGTTCTTCATTCTGCCTGTTTTGATGGATACATAAAGAGTATCCTGTATCCTCCAATACCACACAACACAATCGATTGCACATTTAAATTCACAAAAAAATAATTAGTAGATTGACTTGGCACTGAGCTTGTCCAAACGTAATGCAAGAAAGAAAAAAGATTACAACAAGATTTTGTTTTGTTTTAAATTAATCAAATAAGGCAAAACTGTGCATGATGTAAAATACTGGGAAACCACAGATGTTTGCCATTATCCTGTACTTCATTAATAGAAAAGTAGTTAACATAAAGGTTTTTAATATAAAGTATTTTTCTTTTAATTATGATTTTTAATAGCATTTTTTCAACATTTATGACGATGCCATAGGTGCACTGAGACTGTCTCATTATTGCATTTAATGCTGTAGACTCTTAACCTACATGTACAAGTCTCTGAAGGACTGGACTAAGGACACAGCCTCACTAGGGTGCAGCCTTTCGTTTGAGAAGCACCCAATATTCTTCCTTAAAGATTGGCTGTTGTTGATCTGCTTAGAAAGTGTGCGTGTGCAGCCTGAGATGTGTGTGCGTTAACAGACACGTGCATATATGTCAAAGTTCTGTTAATGAATCATTAGCTGTGACAAATGATAAGTAGAAAGCTGATATTTTGAACACTGCTCACATTTAACACTGCTCCCTACTATTGCTCAAAAGCTGTGGTGTATGTTAACGTTTTTATTACGTGTAAGTTATTCATATGTGGTTTTCTCCTGATATTCCTCATTAGTCTACTGTATAATCCAAAACAATAAGCAGTGGGGAGTTGCAAAGGTAACAGCAGGCAGTGTCGATTCACCTAATTCAAGACTGTTAAAATGTATATCATGTGTTCTTAATCTGGGTGGTTTTCATGTGTTTAAACAAGTTATCATTCTTTCATTTGTTTTGTAAGGTAAACACAATTATCACAGATTGTTTATTTAAAAACACAATGTGCGCATGTGCTGCTGCTGTTGTAACTGCTTTCACAGGTAGGATATAAGATGTACACGTGTTTAAATAAATTCTAAAATCCACGTTATAGCTGGTTTTAAGATCTAGAGCTCATTTTGTTTAGTTTTTTCTTTATTCAAACAAGAACCAAATGGGTTTTTACTTTTATTTTACTTTTATTATTTTACATCTTAACAACCATTTGATGTATAATGATTTTTTATTTCCTTTTTTTTCTATTTAAGGGGTCATATAATAGTATGCACTTTTTCTTAAGTTGATTGTACTGAAATGTGTGTTGGCAGTGCCTGTACACAACCATCATATAATGATAAAAATATATCCAGTGTTTTTGTTTTAATCTCCTTATACTGTACGTTTTCCCCTGCCTCAAGTTGATACACTGGAGCAGAATGGCGTTTAAGCGATTGTGGTGTTCTGTTCTTGGGTGTAATAATGAACACAGCATTCATTTTGATGTTCCCAAATCCGAAACGCTGAAGACGCAGTGGCTGAGTTTTGTTTTCAAAGGGAATATTCCCCTCAAGCAACGTCAATGCTTTCGTGTTTTGCTTTCATGTTCATGCTAATCTTTTCTCACAAGACAGCTTTATAAACGAGGATCAGAACAAAGCTGGTTTTGCTAAGAAGCTGCTCCTGAAAAAAAAAAAAAAACAATCGGTACCAACTATTCATGTTCCTGCTGCACCTCCAGAAGAAGTGAGTATAAAATTGTATATTTTATATTAATCTTTGCAAATCGCTTGTACGCCTCACAAAGAATGCGGCTAAGGTTTACACTCAGGGTACATTACGGCATGTTTAATATAAATTTACAATCTAATTTACAATCCCACGTTTATAATGAACAACGAGTTATTGTTGTGTTATTACAAACTGAGTATGTACACAAAGATAGAACAAAGTGACATTATGTTAACCAACCATTCAGAAACCTGAGTCCTGTTCAAGCCTTAATTGTCGAACTTCTTTGCGCCCCGTCATCTTGTTCCGGGTCCGACTCTGGTTCAAATTGATACGGTTGCACAGATGTGTCAAACTGGTCACATTAAACTGCACCAGTTACTCATACTCGTTGCAAGAGCAATGGGAATTCAGTTCATATATTTAATAAAAGGAATAATTCACCAAGGTGTAAATGGAAGTTCACACCAGAGACCTGGCCACCCTATAATTTTTATAATTAATACTAACACATGTAGCACATTATATATTTAAATATATAGCTCAGATTTGGCCCAGAGGAGAACATAGTGTAGTAGCTGTAAAACAGCTGTAGCTGCTTGAGACGTGTGCCATTAAAAGCCCCTTTAAATCCTACCAAAGGTAGAAATTGTCTGATACAAAACACAGCATACATATAGCGAATGAATAAAGGTTAGAAGTAGCAAGTGAACAAGGCAGGCTGGAGAATGTCTCGGATCGCCAGTTTGGCTTTTGACAGCATAGAGACTACAGTGGGCTGGAAATCCAAGAAGACACGAAGGTGCACGAAAACAATGATGAACCCAACTGACCACAACTCTGGAACAGACGAGAAATAATCCAGTAGGCAGGAACTGGAAACAGTCGAACTGCACAGACAATGAGACAAGGATTACCAGAACAATCTGACAATGAACATGACAAACACAAGATAGAATTCATAAACGAGACACAACTGTGACTGATCTGATTGCCAGTGATAGGCAATTCGCCTTATTCACCTGGCGGCCATTTTGAAAACACGAACGCCGTTGAGGGGTACACAAACCATATGTTGTGCCGAATTTCGACCCCCCTGCCAAATTATTACCCCCCTCATTGAAGCCAATACCTGATTGCCTAATCCCACCCCTAATCCTAACCCCTCCCCCACAACTAATATTAAACCTACCAATGCTAGGGGGGTAATAATTTGGCGGGGGTCGAAATTCATCAAAACAGTGACCGCGGAACAAAAGCGGTAGGAAGGCAGCTGCCGCTGGCGGAGCGCCGTCAAATGTGTTTGCGATTACACTATTGTGATGCTTCTACTGCCGACGGTCCGCCGACTCATTGCTATCTGGGTTGGGCCTGTTTTACCTATATTTACGTCCAAGTTCACAGCAGAGTTGTGCTTTTTGCCGTACATGTTAAAGAATACAGGATTTTTTATTTGATTATGCATAACTGCTACATTTGTCATCGCAACGTCTATACAATTGGAATAACGCCCATTTTGCATATATGCATCACAAAAATAAACAGTCAAAATACAAATACAAGTTTATTTTTTAATAATTATTTTTAGTTTTTGAATTTTGGCAGGGTAGGCAGTGCCTAGTTTGCCTACCTAGACTGCAAGACAATTCCAAGAGGGTCCTCATAGCATTGGTGCTCGGGCCCTAAATAGAATGGTGAAATCTTGGGCGCTTCCTTAGGATTGCTGGATGACATTGCTCTTGACAATACGGCCAATTAGAGGCAGGGCTCTTAGTTCCGCACGAAAACTGTGATTGAGCCAACAGTATATGAAGGGGTTATAGCAGGTAGAGCTCATGGCCAGCCAGTGGAAAGTAAAGTACAAGGCGTTATTAGCCTGGATCATTTTACTTGACAGCAGCACAACGTAACAGTTTAAAGGAAACCAGCAGACTGCAAACACAGCCACCACTGCGATCAGCATTTTCAAAGTCGTCTTCTTCCTTCTGCGATGAGCGACCGATTGAGCCAGTGTGACATCACCGACGGCATTCCGGAACCAAACCTTCTTGGCCACCACGAGGTACGATAAGGAAATAATTGCTAAAGGCAACACGTAGAGGAGGACAAAGGAGGCAAGATCCAGATATTTCCAGAAGAGATCAGAGGGATGAGGGAAGCTGGGCAGGCATACCATCCGTACTCTATTATTGCTAAAAGAATCAAGAAGAGAAATCTTTTAGATGATAGGTCACTCACAAAATGAAAATTCAATCATCAATAACTTACCTTCATTCCTTTTCGTTCAGCCACTCTGAGTTACGCCAGTGCCTGACTAAATGAGGGTTTCACTTAAAAGCCTATTACCTTCAACTCAAAACAATGCCATGGGTCTGCGGAATTTGCATAGCACAACTCCGCCCCACTACGCGGGTATAAAAGGAGCTGCCCGGCAATCTCGCATTATGTTTTTGTTTTCTGCAAGCCTTTCTGAGTTCTTCACCTGAGACAAGCGACTCTTCAGTGCTGTTGGCGTTACGTCGTGTTCCAGCGAGATCGCTGCTGCTGGTCTGTGTAGTGCCAACAGTGCTCGGACTGCTTTATATGAGACCACTTCAGCACTGGCTTCGTGATCGAGTCCCGAGGTGGGCATGGCAACAGGGCGAGCTCCAAGTACAAGTTACTGGACATGACCCCAGTGCCTTTAACATGTTAATTGCCTTGAGTTTATGGCAGTACGTTTGGGTCGCTCAAGCTATTCCATGATCAAGGGGACCCTCAGCTTGGATGCATTAGTGCGCAGCTGGCCATGGGGCCTCCACAAGTACGTGTTTCCCAAAGTGAGCCTTCTTGCACAGGTCCTGTGCCAGATCAGGGAGGATGAGGAGCAGGTCCTTTTGGTTGCACCTCATTAGCCCACCAGGACCTGGTTCTCTGAACTGGTCATCTTCGCAACAGCCTCTCCCTGTCCAATCTCTCTGAGGAATGACCTTTCTCAGACACGGGGCACCATCTTGCACCCACGTCCCGATCTCTGGAACCTGTATGTGTGGGTTCTAGACGGGACGCAGCAGGTTTGAGTACCCTACCCTACCCCTTCGTCACCTGGTGTTCTTCTTGCCAAGAGTATCTCAGGAAATGCCAGATCGGGTTGGTGCGGATCGGGTTGGAATGAAGGCCATTTCCTTCCACCCAGAAGTTTTACGTGGCTGCGATCTCTGTGCACCACGACCTTGTAGAGTTGAAATTGGTGGGACTAAATCCTCCTTGCTCTCTTTTTATACCCTTTTGGGACCTCACAGTGGTTTTATCTACCCTGCAGAGAGCTCTCTTTGAGCCATTGCAGTCAGTCAAGCTTAAGTTCCTGTCTATGAAGACAGTGGTCCTGGTCGCTTTGGCCTCCATCAAGAGGGTAAGGGAACTGCAGGCATTTTCGGTTGACAAAGCGTGCCTAGAAGTCAGGCCGGCTAACTCTCTTGTCTTGGTTTACCAGACCCAGGGTCAACCATGAATGCCCCCTAGGGGTGAAGGAAAGGGTTATGAAAGAGACCTTCCATTTCGTCAGTCACTGACGTAACTGAACTCAGAGACTGAACAAAAGGGAACGTCTTGGTTACATATGTAATGTTACGTCCCCCTGCCACAACCACTGTACCGCTTGAAGTTCAGTCTCAGCTTCTCAGAATAACATAATGTGAGATTGCCACACAGCTCCTTTTATACCCATGCAGTGGGGCGAAGTTGCGATATGCAAATTTTTTATATTTATATTTTTTAATTTAACAGTGATTTCTTGTGCCCCTGCACTGTAAAAAGTATTTGTTGACATTTTTTGATAACATGACATTATAACATTATCATTGTTTTCATCTAATCAAATTGTCACAAAGTATTTTTTACTTAAATAAGATTTTCACAATAAATCAGAAAGAATAAGATAAATTTCATACATGAATTCAAAGCGCAGCAGTTTCTGATAGATGGCATGTGGTAGAGAGAAGCAGGACCCCATCAGCCAGATAGCAAAGATCCAGGCTACGCCCTGAAGCCGAGACATCCGCTGTTTCATTGGATGCATCACCACCTGATGGAAAGCAACAATCCTCAATAATGACTGCACATTGGTATGCAATGATTCACTGAGTTTTGATAAGAACTGTAAAAAAGCTATTCACTCTAAAGGTTTAATTGATAATATTTTACAAAAGGCTGTTTGTTAGAACATTTACCTGGTGTCTATCAATGGCGATGGCAACCAGTGTAAGAACAGAGACATGGACAGAACAGTACTGTGCAAAGCGGCTCACATGGCACATTACCTTCCCGAACACCCATGTACTGTAAACAAACCGAACCTGAGAGAACAAGTAAAGTGGTCTTGGATCCAGATGCATGTAAGAATTAAAAAGCATGCTTGCAGCATGTTCACCCCCACCCACTCACAGAGAGATGAATCATGCTATAGACAACATTCCAAAACTAGAGGAATTATGCATCATAATCATTCTCTTTTGCATGCGCTCTGTACATTATTAAACTGCTTCATTTTAGCCTAGCTATTAATCGACTCAGTGACAAATAAGGATGCCCAAGAGGATAACAATGAGAAATCTTGTATAAATCCTGTTTTAAACCCATGTGTCAAGTTCTTAAACATTCCTATTTAAGTTGGATGATTTTAAGAACATTATTGTTTGTTTGCTTTTACAAGTATTATTACTTAATGTGTCTAAGATAAGAAAAAAAGCGCTAAATACTTAATAATTAGCTATTCACGAGTGTATAACAAACATTTTCAAAAAGGATTTTTTTAAGTACTTAATATCAAGTGTTTGACTCAAGTCAAAATAAGCTCATAGCCAAAAAGGAGAAATGTTCAATTGTTTTCTTGTCACATTTTTTTTTTCTTTTGTTGGTTAGCCCACACATTTGGCAGAAAAATATTAAGAAATGTCATAAATGAACTACTTAGGCTATAGATAGACTACAAATATGTCAAGAATTTCAGCCTTTATATTTTCCAAACTAGGGACAGTTAGGCTACACATTAACTTTAACCCCACAAAAACATTGAAATTACTTTTTTTAATCTGATATTTGCAAACATGTCCGCCAATGAAGGATTGTTTTCTTTTTTAGTGAATTGTATTGTTTAATGCATTTTGAATAGACTAGCTAAATCCAAGATTAGGGCGATGAGCGATTGTCTAGATTTTGAATTGCATAAAAAGGAACGAGTAACATAATAATTGTATTTTAATACAAATTAAAATAAAACATCAATAGAGCCATTTGTTTTCTTATTAAGTGAATAAGAGAAACTCGTAAACTTACCAGTGTAAAAGGCGTGTTGAGGAGAGTTATAAGGATGTCAGCAATGGCTAAATTCATGATGAACAAACTTGTCACTGAGTGCATTCTTTTATTCTTAATAACAACGTGACAAACCACCACGTTTCCGAAAAGTGATATGAAGATAATAACGGAATATGAGACGACGAGCAGCGCTCTGATAGTCGGTCTGTGGGATTCAGACTCGTAATTCGACCCTCTCATCGCGTCCAAAGAGAAATTAAAAAACGTAGAGAAATTCTGAAAGATATAAAACTGCGAGAATACATCTAAGGAGGTGTTTATGAATGTCATTGTAACGAGATTATCCGGAGCAGTGTCAAAAACACCAAAGCGCAGTTCGGAGTCACTTTTGAACACAGTTCGGAGGTGTTTGAGTCAACCTGCTGCGAGTCAAACGCTGCACCAGCGTCAAGTGATGCGGATTGGATGAAAGCCACGGTCAGCGATTCGTCTCATCCTCTATTCTCACAGACAGTCAATCACAATCACAGTCTTCGCCTGCCACTTCACAGACTCGCACACGTACACCATCACCACTTCCCAGCAGTACCTCTCAGTATGCACATAACTAACGAAGGTCACTTTCCAATCTTGTAATCTGGACTTCTTCAATCAGACAAAAGTAACAATTAAAATGGAAATGCGTTGTGTATGGAAGTAAAATAATGCCAAATGTTTTTGTAAAAAAAAAAAAAAAACACTGTTGAATTGCAGGCTACTTGGAAAAAAAATAGGCATTGCATTAACCATGCTTGCATTTTAATGCATTGTATTTTTAGGGCTTGCATTTTTATGGGATGAAATTCAACATGGTTTAATATTTCAATTCAAAACATTTCTAAAACATTTACATTGTTAAAAATTCCTAAAATCGCTAAAATGTCAAATGTAAACAAATACTAAGTTGCGCTGCCTCTGTGAAGTTCTGAAGGCGTTGAACCCATAGACAGTAAAAGAAAGGTTGAACCTGGCAACCGATAGCTCTCCTACCATCATGGCTGACCGGCTCAGACCCCGCCCAAATCGGCACGTGACTCCTTGCTCTCAATTACCAATGGGTTTACATTAGTAATGTACCATTATAAAATGTATCATGATAATTTGTATTGATAAAGCTCTTAAGGATGCAGACTAGACTTGAGTGTTAAAGGGATACTCCACTTTTTTGAAAATATGCTCATTTTACAACTCCCCTAGAGTTAAACTGTTGAGTTTTACCTTTTTTTAATCCATTCAGCCGATCTCCGGTTCTGGTGGCACCACTTTTTGCATAGCTTAGCATAGGCTACTACTATCACTGAAGTGCACAAGACCAGTTGCAGCATTTCTCCCAAAAAAATTACCAAAGTGTTTCGATATTTTTCCTATTTAAAACTTGACTCTTCTATAGTTACATCGTGCACTAAGACAGACGTTAAATGTAAAGTTGTGATTTTCTTCAATGCACTTTAATGATGCACTTCTAAGCTATGCTAAAAGTGGTACCGCCAGAACCGGAGATCGGCTGAATGGATTCAAAAAAGGTAAAACTCAACAGTTTAACTCTGGGGGAGTTGTAAAATGAGCGTATTTCCAAAAAAAGTGGAATATCCCTTTAATCATTGTTATTGCATTTGTTCAACTATGATCATGCTAGTGTGTAAATGATTCTCAGAATATGGTAATTATATTTCTTTATTGTTCCTTTAGACAGCTTAATACAGACAGCTTAATATCAGCCGCCTGAGGGGTCTTCACCGCCCGCTCATACTGCTTCGCCTTGTTCGACCGCTCGGCCTGCTCCGCCCTGGTCGCCCGCACGCCTGCTCCGCGCTGGTCCCCTGAAGGGTCGTTTCCACCCTGGCCATCCATTCTGCCGCAGTCTGCAGGTCCTTTTCTGCTCCTCGGACCTGGCCCTCCATCCCTCCCCCAGATCCACCTCCCTCTTGGACTGTTTTTTGAGCGTCTGGAAGCCGCTCTCTGGGGTGGCGGTATGTAACGGCAGAGACTATTTATATAGAGACATGCCACTTCCTCAATCCTTAATACAAATGTATAGGGAAAACCCGTAACACCAAAGATGGCGGTTGTATGCAAATGCCCCGTCCTTCCCACTGGACAGCCAATCGTCTGCTTTTAACGGTCAGGCCGGGAAACATTTAAATACGTTGCTGTTTGAAAAGGCGGCAGATTTGATATGCAGTGTATGTGTACGTGTTGTGTAAATATCAGACATCCCAAGTCTCCCAGAAGTTCCGGGTGTCTCCCGCAGATTGATAGAGGCTCGCTGATGACCGTAAATTAGTTAAAATCTCCTGGAATCTAGAGCGAGCGAGCAAGAGCGCGCACATACTGTGTTTCAAACGGTGCAGCGCGTGCGACAGAACCCTTGCGCATGCGCAGTAAAAGTATACCCAGTGGGAAAAACGGCATTTAAACCTTATTTTGGGGCAAAGTCATCTAACTTTTTCAGCGATTTTTATTATATTTTACTGCTGTTTCTATACATGCAGTTTTTATGTCCCGGTGACCAGTGAAAGTGCAGTTCTGACTCTCTGCCCATTCATGTAGATAGAGCCTGGTCTTGTTAAGTCCGAAATAGCTGCCCGGAGGCATTGCCAAGATGGCGGCCGAGTGGCATGACTTGCCTAAAAGGACTTTGGTAATGGTTACCAGGTGGAGTGCCCTTGAGAGTCACCAGAGGGCACTCCACACCAGATGTTCATGTTTCACTCACAACTACATTTCCCAGAACTCTCTGCCTGGACTCATCAGCACTCATCTCATTCACCTGGTTCTCATTGTCTTGTTCAGTTCACACTATAAATACCTTGTGTTCTCATTCACTCATTGCGAAGTCTTGTTTTACTGTTAGTTGCAATTCTGAGCGTTGTCCGCCTGTGTTTGCTTCCTGTTTTTTTAACCTGTGGATTGTTTATCGTTGCTGACCCTTTTCTGCCTGCCCTGACCCTGGACTCTTTCACTGGACTCTGATTCTCGCTGCCTGCCTCGACCCTCTGCCTGTATCTGGTTTGTCTCTGCCTTTTCTCCATTGTCCCGTTTGCTGATGTTTGTTTGATCCCTGCCTGTTTGACTTCTAATAAATGCTGCGAATGGATCCCCTTGTGTCTGCTGCATCGTAACAACCTTATGCTATGATAAAATCATATAGTTATTCCAATGTGACATGGACAAACAGACACACAGAAAATATATTTGGTTAAATGTCTTTAAACAAAGAACTCTTTCTTGGGTCAGAAAGGTTACTTGTAACTGGCTCCTTTCTCCTTTGCATTACGTCTGCTGCAATGCATTACATGATTCATATCAGTAAGATCATGCAACAAGTGCCTATTTATTTCATCATTAGCCTACTTCAAAATGTTTTAACAGTAACGCAGTATACATTTCTTATCGTGCTAATAATAGTAAGTACATCCCTCTTGGTTATACTGTGTGAAAGAAAGGTTAATGGATGTTGGTTAATTAGCTCTTAAGAATTTCTTCAAATTTGATTAGGCAATTTTTACATAATGAGATGAACCTCTTTTTTTGTCAGTTGTTCATAATGCAGGCATGGGGAGTAGATTTTGTTCTTTGATAATTATTTAGAACCTTTTAAGCATTTCTAAATTCAGCTCTTCCTTTTTCAGATCTTCTGTCAGAACAGACAGTTTTCCAGCCATACTGTAGATTGCACCCTTGCACATGCATGCTTTCATTTGGAGAGAGAGCCATCTGACTCAAAGCCACGTATATTGTCTTGAATGAATGTCAGTCTATTCAGAAATTCTCAGCCTCGCCTTACTGGGTAAGCAATCTTTTCATATACAGTTTGTTATTCTGGTTGAGAAGTCTTTTCACATCCTGAAAGAAACCAATTACAGAAGTGGTCTAAATATTTTTTTTTCTCCAAAAATGTCATTCTGTGGAATTCTCAGGATCAAAAAATGTTTGTCCAATCATTGAATTCGGTCCAAATGCAATGATATGATGTCATACTTGCCTGTTTATTTCCATTTTTTCCCCCCATATTTTTCACACATGCAGACATCACACATCATCAGCACGAGCACGTTCCGTAAGTCTATGCAGAGTTGTGGACAGACAATCACCCGAGCACCGCACAAACAAACAGCAGCCACCTTTTAGCCACCTTTTTGTATGTTTCCAAATAGTGCAGTGACTGTTTTTCTACCATTTATGTCTGCTGAAATGAGATTAGGCAGGTTAAGCAGCACCTCTGGGGGTTCAGGATGATGTCAGCTGTTTTACCTGGGATGTAAATGGACATGACTCATGTCATGACTGCTCTGGCTGTTTTCCTCCAGTCAGCAAAAAACTACTCCCACGAAAGTCCATCTTACATTTTCTGTGAAACGAATGAAAGTGAAAGTATTTTTGCCAGAAAATATTTTTCTATATTACTAATGACCTGTCATTATTCGTTTGGTTTTGACTGTGATTGCAATCACTCACACCAGTTAATATGTGTCATTTGCTCTATATAACAGACTTCTCTGGATTTCTTTTTCGTCCCCGTCTGTCGAAGATTACAATGTTAGGCTATAGTCATCAAAACAAGGCTAGTCATCATTTAGAGAAGCGACAACCTTGGCTAAACAGACCGATTTCAAGAGGCTCCACTCAAATAAACCAATGATAGCTTATTGCTCTCTAAATGCACTGTCTGCACCAATCTAGCCCTTGGAAATTGTATATGAAGAGTTGAGATGCAAAAGCCTCTGTGGCGTGCCATTTGAAATTTTCTTCAAAAATGATCATTTTTATCAAGTTTGTATATTTAAGTTCAGTGATTTCACTTAAATGGCAATGAAGATTACCTATTAATTGTCATTTAAGTGAAATTACTGAACTTAAATATACAAGCTTGATAAAAATGGTCATTCTAGGACAAAATTTCAAATGGCACTTAGAGGCTTTTGCATCTGAACTCTTCATATGTTGATTTCTGGTTATTTTGGCACATTTCATTTCTGCTGCTCTACACATGTAGCTAGTGAACATATCTGGTATGTACTGCCATCTAGTGGTGTGGGAAAACATAAAGTAAATCAAATTCTTTGTGAATGATCACCTCTGGTACAAAACCACCAGTAGCCTATGTTCATTTATTTTATATTTGGGTTAACCACAGCACACCTCATTGCTTAATAAATTCAATCCCCCCACATTTGCTCTAAACTCTGTATTTTCTTCTCAGTACTGTATCTAAAGCCTCCGGCATCCACTGCGGCGTATCATATTAATGTTACTGTCATATTCAACCCGATGTCCATCCACTGTCGTGACATCCGAAAATCCTGGACTACATGACACAATAATAACAAACATATTATTTACACAATTACTCTGAATGTTAGTAAAATAATCATCCTTTCTGAATTGTAACAGTTTGAGTTTGCAAAAGAGTTAGAGACAGTTACACTAAAAACAGTAGAAAGGGATCACGTGCGCTTCAGCCTAGTTTGTGCTCACGGAACAGGACACAGGAATCAAATCAAACAACCCAAGGTCTAACTTAAGACCAAGGAGCTGAACCGGAGCACAGAACGTTTTAAATTATTTTATTGATAAAATGATAACGTTTCGCCTTCCATGCGTCTTCTTCATAGTCAAACACTAAACACGATGATGAGAGCCATGCAGGAAGGACTAGAAGTGTGCATGACAGGCCCAAATTTAAAAATAATTTCAGTTAGGTGAATTTCACTTTAGTTTTTTTTCCCTTTTATGGTGTTTCAAAAGCAATGAATGTGCTTTGCTGCATTTTTGGCAATGTTCACATTTTTGGGTTATTATGACAAATCTCATGGGCCTAATAAGTCGACAAATGCCTTATTTTTTGGGTTGTACAGAGTGGAGAAATAGAGCATGGATGCTCAATGTATAGAAGTCATGCATAGAATTGGTAAACTGAAAGTTTTTCAAGTTCAATCCACAAAATAGTTTCTGAAACGTAAAACTATCCAACAAGGCAAGCTTACTGAAGATTAAGCAACATATCAAAACAGGCATCCAAATTAATTTTGAGTTGGCAAACTAATGAAGGCTATCCAAATAACCTGAAAAAAGGGAAAGGGTGAATGTGCAATGAATGTGAAGATTTAAACAGCAGAAGCTAAGTGCTGTTTTATTCTGGGTGTGCAAGTGAAAGTAAGTGCACTTGCAGTAAAAGTGAAAGAGACTTGAATGCTTAACTAGTAGGACAGGTTTCACAGTTCACAGCAGGAAAGGCGAAGACTTCTCTGAACATACAGATTTCATAACTCGCAGTTTATCTTGAGAAAACCTGTGTGAGCTTCAAGTCCTCTGCAAATTTTTCAAACGAGACTGGAGAAATTTCATCAGAAAAGGTAAAGAAACAAGTCCTGGTGGGTCTGTTGCACACACAACTGTTTAAAATGTGAACGAATAGTAAAGACTTTAAAAGTAGAACTTATAATACGACTTGTTGTGTTACTGTGACAATGACGTACATTTCAATACTCCAAGACAATAAGTAGAAAAGCAGATTATTACTATAGGTGTATTATTATAAGCAAATGCCAGTAAAGATAATATTGAAATATGAAGTCCTTTTTTGTGATGCTGTGATTGGTTAGATGGAATTATTTCATTTCTTTAACAGTTTTTTTTCTCCCTTTATTTAGGAGAGAATAATGGCATCTGCAAGCAGCAGTAAGGCTTAATTCTGTCACATGATAATATTTCAGTAACACATAATTTAGGTCATGTACAGTAAATAATTTGTGTTTCTCTCTTCCTTCACAGACGAGTTTTATCTTATTATCCCTAATGAATCTCAGAGTGCTGAGGTCAAACTGGGGTCTGATGTCACCGTACCGTGTCATCTGTCACCTGAAATCAGTGCTGTTGACATGGAGATCAGGTGGTTTAAGGAGACAGACTGTGCTTGTCTCTATAAGAACAGAAAGGTGATTGAAGGAAGAAGCTACAATGGCAGAACAGGTCTGTCCACTAAAGAGCTGAACAGAGGAAATGTTTCCTTGAACTTCAGAGAGTTCAGAGAATCAGACATAGGGGTTTACCTGTGCCAGGTCATCAGTGAAGACAGAACAGAGGAAATAACAATAGGATTAGAAGGTGAGCATCCCAAAACTTCACTCTACATCAGCTCAATGTCCTCAACAGTCTCCGAGAAGTTAATCTAATCTTAAACAACCCCAATAAAACCCATGCTCATGCTTTAAATTGTGTCTTGTTCCCTTAGCAAGGGAAGATTCTGATGGCCAACCTGTAAATCAGCCATCAAAGATTCAAGGTAGACAAGTTCATCTGACACTTCATGAGGTAAGTTAACTAAAGAACTACTTTACATTATCCATTAACGTAATGTAATAACTTGATGCATTAGGCTATAGTTTTTTTATTGCTTCCTAGGTTTGATTAAAAAAAATGTATGCACAGGGATCCTAAACCCCACATCAGCAGGATTCATTATAAGCAGCTGTTTTGCTGTCCATAATTTTGATTTTTTTTTTTTTATCTAATTGTATGTGCCCAGCCAGAATAAACATACACTTTACATTGTAAGCAAGTGAAAATCAGGTCATAACTGATCTAATAAGAAAATGGATGCAAACAGATATACAGTAAGACATGATTGTTTGACGTGATTGTCTAAAGTAACCAATGCAATACGGAATCAGTTCTAATCAGAACTGACTGAGTCAGCATATGGTCATAGTTTTAATAAAGACATTTTTGTTGACGGAATCCATCTGTAACTGTAGAAACATAATGGACTCTTAAGACCCTTTTTCTTTACTTCCACAGTCAAACAGAACATGGGGAGAGAATCAGAGAATGAAAATGGAGGAATCTGCTTTAATGGCAGGTGAGTGTTGTTAAAGTTCACTATGTTTGTATGTTAAAAATCAGGACTGACACGTTAGGTATAGTGTCACAAGGTCTGACAGTGCTGCTCCACCACAGCTCTCAAAGAAATAAAAAAGAAATTCAGGTTTAGAACATAGAGCACCTAAACCAGGCAGACTATAGTGTAGTGAATTAGCTCTTTGAAATATTAATAATGTAGCTTCTTCCATTTTCTAATGATTGCTCCAACAGTGGACCTTTATTCACCAAGCTGCTTGGCAATTTCCCCGTAGCCCTGTCCAGCCTTATGGAGGCGTACAATTTTGTCTCTAGTGTCTTTGGACAGTTCTTTGGTCTTGGCCATGTTAGTAGTTGGATTCTTACTGATTGTATGGGGTGGACAGGTGGAGTGGATGAGGACATTTTAAAGGCAGACTAACAGGTCATTGAGGGTCAGAATTCTAGCTGATCGACAGGTGTTCAAATACTTAATTTTTCTCACTGTATATATATATATATATATATATATATATATATATATATATATATATATATATATATATATATATATATAATTTATAGGTTTAAAAGGGTTAGAAGAATGAAGAGTGTCACAACTCTCTGGAAATTCCATTGGGTCATACCATACAGCTTGTTATCAGTCTTAATGTGCCCTGTAACCGGTTCACCAGGACACCAGGTTCTGCCAATAGGCTTCATTTGTGGGGGGAATTTCATAGAACTTTGTTGGAAGAGTGAATTTGTTGGATTCTTCATTAAATATAATTATTAATTTGTGTGTGTCTGATTGGTCCAGACCAGGTCCAGACGCTACAATAGGTACCCAGAGTCTCATCTCCCACGCTTAAACCTGTATGTATAAAACCCAAGGAGTACAATAAAGAATGTTTAACTTGACTAGGAGACAAAATGGAAAAGCTTCAGGAGAGGGAAAGGCCAAAACAAAAACCAAAAATTAGCCGGCTAACTATGGTTACACCTCTTTACTACACATAGGAAAGAAAATGAAAATAAACAATATAAGCTTACCTCCTGGCTAACCTCAAAACTGGAGAAAGCGTGGTAAAAATAAACAGGCACCCTTCTCTCTAAGGTGTGCTCAACACACTCTGGGCTAAAAATAGGCATTGCCTAAAACAGCGTCACATACATTTAATAATAAGTTATGTATCAGGGAAATACCGTCGGGTATAGATGCATTTAGACATCATTATGTGATTTCCTTTTTCAGAGCTTGAAGTGAATTATGTGAAGGTACTTCACCAAACGATATTCAAGGTTTTCAAAAATCAAGGGAAAAAACTGGAACAAACTGAACTACAGTTAAAGGCATCTAAGACTGATTTGGAAAGAGTCTTACAACAATTAGAAACAATCAGAGAAAAATATGGTCTCCTAGAAAATAATAAAGACCTTGATATGAAAGAATCACAGATGCAACAAATAGAAAAACAACTGCTACAAATGACCAAATGCATTGAAGAGAAACAGAATCAGCTTGAGGAGAAAGACAAACAACTGGAGGATATCAGCAAACAGATCAGCGAGAAAGAGAAACTGCTGGAGAGCACAATCAAAGAGATGGAAACTAGTAAACAACAACAACTACAGACACTGATACAGGAGCAAATGAGACAGCAGGAAATGCTGGAGAAGAAAGAACAGTTGAGGATTTCAGGTAATAAATTTGATATTTTAAAATTTGATCATGAACATATTAATATGGGTGTTTAAGGAAATAACCTTTTTGATCTAACATCTGGGATTGTGTTTATGCTTCTCTCAGAGTTTAATGAAAAAGCCAAATGTCTTGAAGAAACAAAATCTCTTCTAGAAGAAAGAGATGGAAAGATTAAAGATCTGGAGAAAGAGAAAGACAGACTTAATGAAGAACTTCAAGACAAAGACAAACGTCTCAAGGACATTACTGCCAAACTGATTCAAACAGTCAGAGAGGTTGAAAAGAAACAGAATCAGCTTCAGGGGAAACACACACAACTGGAAAACATGCACAAAATGATGAATGAAAAAACGAGACGTCCAGAGAACAAATCGAAAGATCTGGAAGCCAGTAAATTTCAAGCAGAGCAACAGGACACTAAAAGCACACATCTGGAGAAATAACAGTTGTGTATGAGCTAGATTTTTTTTTTAAATACTACGGTGGCAGCTTTGTGGGTTGTGGATCATTTGTGGGTTCTTTTCATGCGTATTCTGCTACTGTGCCTTTCCTATAAAATCTCAGTAAATGTGTGTGTATCTCCCACTGATCATATAAATGACAGTGGTGCATCTCTTTTCATTACATGTAACAGGGTCAGATAACATTCCTGAGTTCAGGGCATTCCTGCAAGTCACTGGTTGTGAAAATGGGGTAGCAGTTGTTTAGTTTACTTTTTTAGTTGACCCAGAAGCATGCAATAAGCAGCAAAAACTACCCTTTGAAAATAGGCTGAACCTATAAGTTTAATGAAATAAAAATGCCAAAATGGTAGCATTTAATGTATCACTGGTTGAATATTCCACAGTTTAAATGTATTCCTATTGTGTTGCATAGCAGCAGTAGATGACAGAGCACTGCGCAGCATATTCCTGCTCAAATCGGCGGACTATTAGTGCTTTCACGTGCTTGTGAACTGGTATTTACCAGTGTGTGGCGTTCAAGTGCTTTTGTTGTCGTAATGTGGTAAAAAGATGGAGATCCAGACCCGTTATTTAGCTAAAACTATTTTAGATTGCTTGAGACATCTGCAACAGCAAGAAAATGATTTATCAAAACTCAAAAGGTAAATAATATGCTGTAACTATTTTCTAGATCATGAATAGTATATAGTTTTTACCATTCACGACTATTGCGGTGCTCTCCGCCATTTTGAAATCTGCAACGGTTAAAGGTCAAAGGGGTGGCAGTGGCTCGGTGGTTCATGTAGGTTGTCTACAAACCGGAAGGTTGGTGGTTCAATCCTCGGTTCCACCTGACCAAGTGTCGAGGTGTCCATGAGCAGACCCCTAACCCCAGGCAGCTGCTCCTGACGAGCTGGATGGCGCCTTGTATGGTTGACACCGCCATCGGTGTATGAATATGTGTGTGTGAATGGGTGAATGTGAGGCAATATGTAAAGCGCTTTGGTGGCCATTAGGTCTATGAAAGTGCTATATAAATGCAGTCCATTTACCATTTACCAAAGGTTGTCTCATCTCAGCAACTCGTCCATCAAAATATTCTACGAGTTGCCCAGTGGAAAATACCACATGAGGGGATGTTCATGTGCATTTTCCACGTCGGCTTTTAGTATTTACCATAATTACCATAGCACATGAACGCACCATATCACTCGGGAATTACTTTTCACAAGTAAGATTTAACATTACCTGACTAAAGGTTGTATTTTGTGAATAAAACATCCCATGTGTCCTGTTTCATAGCTACATGTATGACCTTTGCAAAAAATCCCGCGTGAAAATCAGTTCGGTATTCAGTGAGATTTGATTCATTAAACAGCTGACAGCTCATATCACCTGCCAAACAGATTAGAATGAGTGGAGCGGATGACCGGTTTAAGATGGCGGCCCCACGGCTCGTCCGTGCCAATCAAGGGAGCTGCCATCTTGTAGCAGAACTTTACTTGCGTTAGCATTCCCATTGACTCCCATTCATTTTGGTGTCACTTTGACAGCTAATAACTTTACATCTGAGACGTTTGAAGACCCCATTTGTCTTTTATTTATTTCTAAAGAAACACAACAATGTGTAAAATGCTCCATTACCTTGTAGCTTATGTTATGGTCCCGTAATGTACATCAGATAATGTACATCAGCTTATGTTATGGCCCCGTACATGTACATTATGTTTACAGGGGTTTCACGCGAGATACCTGTCCTAACTGTATACGTGCATCAGATACCTCTGTGTGTGTTTACAGGGGTTTCACGTCAGATACCTGTCCTAACTGTATACGTGCATCAGATACCTGTGTGTGTGTTTACAGGGGTTTCAAGCGAGATACCTGTCCTAACTGTATACGTGCATCAGATACCTGTGTGTGTGTTTACAGGGGTTTCAAGCGAGATACCTGTCCTAACTGTATACGTGCATCAGATACCTGTGTGTGTGTTTACAGGGGTTTCACGCGAGATACCTGTCCTAACTGTACATCTGCATCAGATACCTGTGTGTGTGTTTACAGGGGTTTCACGTCAGATACCTGTCCTAACTGTATATGTGCATCAGATACCTGTGTGTGTGTTTACAGGGGTTTCACGTCAGATACCTGTCCTAACTGTACATGTGCATCAGATACCTGTGTGTGTGTTTACAGGGGTTTCAAGCGAGATACCTGTCCTAACTGTATACGTGCATCAGATACCTGTGTGTGTGTTTACAGGGGTTTCACGTCAGATACCTGTCCTACATGTGCATCAGATACCTGTGTGTGTGTTTACAGGGGTTTCACGCGAGATACCTGTCCTAACTGTACATCTGCACCAGATACCTGTGTGTGTGTTTACAGGGGTTTCACGTCAGATACCTGTCCTAACTGTATACGTGCATCAGATACCTGTGTGTGTGTTTACAGGGGTTTCACGCGAGATACCTGTCCAAACTGTACATCTGCATCAGATACCTGTGTGTGTGTTTACAGGGGTTTCACGTCAGATACCTGTCCTAACTGTATATGTGTATCAGATGCCTGTGTGTGTGTTTACAGGGGTTTCACATCAGATACCTGTCCTACATGTGCATCAGATACCTGTGTGTGTGTTTACAGGGGTTTCACGTCAGATACCTGTCCTAACTGTACATCTGCACCAGATACCTGTGTGTGTGTTTACAGGGGTTTCACGTCAGATACCTGTCCTAACTGTATATGTGCATCAGATACCTGTGTGCGTGTGTTTACAGGGGGTTCACGCGAGATACCTGTCCTAACTGTACATGTGCATCAGATACCTGTGTGTGTGTTTACAGGGGTTTCACGTCAGATACCTGTCCTAACTGTACATGTGCATCAGATACCTGTGTGTGTGTTTACAGGGGTTTCACGTCAGATACCTGTCCTAACTGTACATCTGCATCAGATACCTGTGTGTGTGTTTACAGGGGTTTCACGTCAGATACCTGTCCTAACTGTATACGTGCATCAGATACCTGTGTGTGTGTTTACAGGGGTTTCACGTCAGATACCTGTCCTAACTGTACATCTGCATCAGATACCTGTGTGTGTGTTTACAGGGGTTTCACGTCAGATACCAACTGTATATGTGCATCAGATACCTGTGTGTGTGTTTACAGGGGTTTCACGTCAGATACCTGTCCTAACTGTATATGTGCATCAGATACCTGTGTGTGTGTTTACAGGGGTTTCACGTCAGATACCTACACTGTAAAAAAAAATCCTAATTTCACAGAAAATAACTGTGATTTTTGACGACCATTTTCTTTCATTTTAAATTGTACTCAAAACACTGCAAAATTACAAATAATATCTGGAAAATAAAAATGCAGCTGATATTTTAGGTATTGTTAAATTAAAGAAAAAATTCCAGTCATTCACATTTTTTTTAAAGTAATTGATTGTATTTTTCATACAGTATTTTTCTGTTTTCTTAAATGACATAAACATTTATGTAAAAATACAAATAGAATCTGTAATTAAATGGTAACAAAACAGTTAAATGATTACATGACTGTAGCTCAAAAAACTCTAACATTAAAGTAAAACGTAATAAATTAAATAAACTGAAAAACACTGTTATTTACAGGTATTTCCTGCATTATTATGATCAAATACCTTCATTGTAAAAAAAAATCATTAAAAAATGGTCAAATGACTGGCAACAAAGGCTGCCAAACAAAAACCATAAAATTAAAGTAAAATATTCAAATTAAAATAAACTGAAAAAAACACTGTTATTTAAAGGTATTTCCTGCATTATTATGATCAAATACCGTCATTGTAAAAAAATCGTTAAAAAAGGGTCAATTCACTGGCAGCACGGGGTGCCAAACAAAAACCATAAAATTACATTAAAAATATGTTAATTTAAGTAAAAACTTTAGTGTTACCCCAAACAGTGTTACCCCTTTCGTGTTTTTTTTTTTGTGCAAAAAAATAAGTTTCTCCAATCTTCTTGAAACTCTGGATTCTGACAGAGGAGCATGGGACTTAGACCTGAGTGCAAAAATTGAGGCTCTAGACCCTTCCAGAGCTGAGATATTGAGATATTTATAATGGCGTAAACGCTACGTGGTATCTCAATATCTCACCTCTGGAAGGGTCTAGAGCCTCCATTTTTGCACTCAGGTCTAAGTCTCATGGCCCTCTATCAGAATCCAGAGTTTCAAGAAGATCAGAGAAACTCAAAATTTCGAACCAAAAAAAAAAAAAAAAAAAAAACGACAGTGTTACCCCTTTCGTTTTTTTTTTGTGTGCAAAAAAATAAGTTTCTCCAATCTTCTCAAAACTCTGGATTCTGATAGAGGGCCATGAGACTTAGACCTGAGTGTAACAATGGAGGCTCTAGAACCTTCCAGAGCTGAGATATCGAAACTCAAAATTTCAACCAGAAAAAAAAAAACGACAGTGGTACCCCTTACGTTTTTTTTTTTCGGGCGAAAAATTGAGTTTCCCCAATCTTCTCAAAACTCTGGATTCTGATAGAGGGCCATGAGACTTAGACCTGAGTACAAAAATGGAGGCTTTAGACCCTTCCAGAGCTGAGATATCGAAACTCAAAATTTCGACCAGAAAAAAAAACGACAGTGGTACCCCTTACGTTTTTTTGGGGGGGGCGAAAAAATAAGTATCCCCAATCTTCTCAAAACTCTGGATTCTGATAGAGGGCCATGAGACTTAGACCTGAGTGCAACAATGGAGAATCTAGACCCTTCCAGAGCTGAAAAATCGAAACTCAAAATTTCGACCAGAAAATAACCCGACGGTGGTACCCCTTACGTTTTTTTTGGGGGGGGCCAAAAAATAAGTATCCCCAATCTTCTCAAAACTCTGGATTCTGATAGAGGGCCATGACACTTAGACCTGAGTGCAAAAATGGAGGCTCTAGACCCTTCCAGAGCTGAGATATCGAAACTCAAAATTTTCGACGAGAAAAAAAAAACGACAGTGGTACCCCTTTCGGGTTTTTTTTGGGCGAAAAATGAAGTATCCCCAATCTTCTCAAAACTCTGGATTCTGATAGAGGGCCATGAGACTTAGGCCTGAGTGCAACAATGGAGGCTCTAGACCAGGGGTCCCCAACTGGCGGACCGGGGTCCAGGTCCGGACCCCAATACCTTTTTATCCGGACCTCTAAACATTTTTATTAAAAAGTTTTAGAAAAAAAATAAAATGAATTTTTACCGAAAGTAATTTTTGAACAGGCGTGCGCGCAGGCAGCTATGTCTGTGTCAGGTCCTTTGCAAGAGCCGGGGTCTGGAGAGATCACAAACTTTGGCTTGTACACACATTACTATGATATTCATGAATTGATTATTATGGCTTTGTCAAAAATGAGAAAAGTGGACTCTGAAAACCGCATCTTTCGAGATGAGTGGACTGAAGTGTACGCGTTCATTTTTACAGCTCTACTTGGTCGAAATTTTGAGTTTCAATATCTCAGCTCTGGAAGGGTCTAGAGCCTCGATTTTTGCACTCAGGTCTAAGTCTCATGGCCCTCTATCAGAATCCAGAGTTTTGAGAAGATTGGGGAAACTTAATTTTTCGCCCGAAAAAAAAAAACGTTAGGGGTACCACTGTCGGGTTTTTTTCTGGTCGAAATTTTGAGTTTCGATATCTCAGCTCTGGAAGGGTCTAGAGCCTCCATTGTTACACTCAGGTCTAAGTCTCATGGCCCTCTATCAGAATCCAGAGTTTTGAGAAGATTGGGGATACTTAATTTTTCACCCCCCCAAAAAAAACGAAAGAGGTACCACTGTCCTTTTTTTTTCTCGTCGAAATTTTGAGTTTCGATATCTCAGCTCTGGAAGGGTCTAGAGCCTCCATTTTTGCACTCAGGTCTAAGTCTCACGACCCTCTATCAGAATCCAGAGTTTTGAGAAGATTGGGGATACTTAATTTTTCGCCCAAAAAAAAAAAAAAAAACCAAAGGGGTACCACTGTCGTTTTTTTTTCTGGTCGAAATTTTGAGTTTCGATATCTCAGCTCTGGAAGGGTCTAGAGCCTCAATTTTTGCACTCAGATCTAAGTCGCATGGCCCTCTATCAGAATCCAGAGTTTTGAGAAGATTGAGGAAACTTAATTTTTCACCCCCCCCCCAAAAAAAATGTAAGGGGTACCACTGTCGTTTTTTTTTCTGGTCGAAATTTTGAGTTTCGATATCTCAGCTCTGGAAGGGTCTAGAGCCTCCATTGTTGCACTCAGGTCTAAGTCTCATGGCCCTCTATCAGAATCCAAAATTTTGAGAAGATTGGGGAAACTTAATTTTTCGCCCGAAAAAAAAACGTAAGGGGTACCACTGTCGTTTTTTTTTCTCGTCAAGATTTTGAGTTTCGATATCTCAGCTCTGGAAGGGTCTAGAGCCTCCATTTTTGCACTCAGGTCTAAGTCTCATGGCCCTCTATCAGAATCCAGAGTTTTGAGAAGATTGGGGATACTTATTTCTTCGCCCCCCCCCCCCCCAAAAAAAACTTAAGGGGTACCACTGTCGTTTTTTTTTCTGGTCGAAATTTTGAGTTTCGATATCTCAGCTCTTGAAGGGTCTAGAGCCTCCATTTTTGCACTCAGGTCTAAGTCTCATGGCCCTCTATCAGAATCCAGAGTTTTGAGAAGATTGGGGATACTTAATTTTTCGCCCAAAAAAAAAAAAAAAAAACCAAAGGGGTACCACTGTCGTTTTTTTTTCTGGTCGAAATGTTGAGTTTCGATATCTCAGCTCTTGAAGGGTCTAGAGCCTCCATTTTTGCACTCAGGTCTAAGTCTCATGGCCCTCTTTCAGAATCCAGAGTTTTGAGAAGATTGGGGATACTTAATTTTTCGCCCCAAAAAAAAACAAAAAAAACGAAAGGGGTACCACTGTCGTTTTTTTTTCTGGTCGAAATTTTGAGTTTCGATATCTCAGCTCTGGAAGGGTCTAGAGCCTCCATTTTTGCACTCAGGTCTAAGTCTCATGGCCCTCTATCAGAATCCAGAGTTTTGAGAAGATTGGGGAAACTTAATTTTTCGCCCGAAAAAAAAACGTAAGGGGTACCACTGTCGTTTTTTTTTCTGGTCGAAATTTTGAGTTTCGATATCTCAGCTCTGGAAGGTTCTAGAGCCTCCATTGTTACACTCAGGTCTAAGTCTCATGGCCCTCTTTCAGAATCCAGAGTTTTGAGAAGATTGGGGATACTTAATTTTTCGCCCCCAAAAAAAAAAAAAAAACGTAAGGGGTACCACTGTCGTTTTTTTTTTTCTGGTCGAAATTTTGAGTTTCGATATCTCAGCTCTTGAAGGGTCTAGAGCCTCCATTTTTGCACTCAGGTCTAAGTCTCATGGCCCTCTATCAGAATCCAGAGTTTTGAGAAGATTGGGGATACTTAATTTTTCGCCCAAAAAAAACCAAAAAAACCAAAGGGGTACCACTGTCATTTTTTTTTCTGGTCGAAATGTTGAGTTTCGATATCTCAGCTCTTGAAGGGTCTAGAGCCTCCATTTTCGCACTCAGGTCTAAGTCTCATGGCCCTCTATCAGAATCCAGAGTTTTGAGAAGATTGGGGATACTTATTTCTTTGCCCCCCCCCCCCCAAAAAAAAAAACGTAAGGGGTACCACTGTAGTTTTTTTTTTTCTGGTCGAAATTTTGAGTTTCGATATCTCAGCTCTTGAAGGGTCTAGAGCCTCCATTTTTGCACTCAGGTCTAAGTCTCATGGCCCTCTATCAGAATCCAGAGTTTTGAGAAGATTGGGGATACTTAATTTTTCGCCCAAAAAAAAAAAAACAAAAAAACGAAAGGGGTACCACTGTCGTTTTTTTTTCTGGTCGAAATGTTGAGTTTCGATATCTCAGCTCTTGAAGGGTCTAGAGCCTCCATTTTTGCACTCAGGTCTAAGTCTCATGGCCCTCTTTCAGAATCCAGAGTTTTGAGAAGATTGGGGATACTTAATTTTTCGCCCCAAATAAAAAAAAAAAACGAAAGGGGTACCACTGTCGTTTTTTTTTCTGGTCGAAATTTTGAGTTTCGATATCTCAGCTCTGGAAGGGTCTAGAGCCTCCATTTTTGCACTCAGGTCTAAGTCTCATGGCCCTCTATCAGAATCCAGAGTTTTGAGAAGATTGGGGAAAATTAATTTTTCGCCGAAAAAAAAACGTAAGGGGTACCACTGTCGTTTTTTTTTCTGGTCGAAATTTTGAGTTTCGATATCTCAGCTCTGGAAGGTTCTAGAGCCTCCATTGTTACACTCAGGTCTAAGTCTCATGGCCCTCTATCAGAATCCAGAGTTTTGAGAAGATTGGGGATACTTAATTTTTCACCCCCAAAAAAAAAACGAAAGGGGTACCACTGTCGTTTTTTTTTCTCGTTGAAATTTTGAGTTTCGATATCTCAGCTCTGGAAGGGTCTAGAGCCTCCATTTTTGCACTCAGGTCTAAGTCTCATGGCCCTCTATCGGAATCCAGAGTTTTGAGAAGATTGGGGATACTTAATTTTTCGCCCCAAAAAAAAAAACGAAAGGGGTACCACTGTCGTTTTTTTTTCTCGTCGAAATTTTGAGTTTCGATATCTCAGCTCTGGAAGGGTCTAGAGCCTCCATTTTTGCACTCAGGTCTAAGTCTCATGACCCTCTATCAGAATCCAGAGTTTTGAGAAGATTGGGTATACTTAATTTTTCGCCCAAAAAAAAAAAAAAACGAAAGGGGTACCACTGTCGTTTTTTTTTCTGGTCGAAATGTTGAGTTTCGATATCTCAGCTCTTAAAGGGTCTAGAACCTCCATTTTTGCACTCAGGTCTAAGTCTCATGGCCCTCTATCAGAATCCACAGTTTTGAGAAGATTGGGGATACGTAATTTTTCGCCCAAAAAAAAAACGAAAGGGGTACCACTGTCGTTTTTTTTTCTGGTCGAAATTTTGAGTTTCGATATCTCAGCTCTGGAAGGGTCTAGAGCCTCCATTTTTGCACTCAGGTCTAAGTCTCATGGCCCTCTATCAGAATCCAGAGTTTTGAGAAGATTGGGGAAACTTAATTTTTCGCCCCCCCAAAAAAACGTAAGGGGTAACACTGTCGTTTTTTTTTCTGGTCGAAATTTTGAGTTTCGATATCTCAGCTCTGGAAGGGTCTAGAGCCTCCATTTTTGCACTCAGGTCTAAGTCTAATGGCCCTCTATCAGAATCCAGAGTTTTGAGAAGATTGGGGATACTTAATTTTTCGCCCAAAAAAAAAAAACGAAAGGGGTACCACTGTCGTTTTTTTTTCTCGTCGAAATTTTGAGTTTCGATATCTCAGCTCTGGAAGGGTCTAGAGCCTCCATTTTTGCACTCAGGTCTAAGTCTCATGACCCTCTATCAGAATCCAGAGTTTTGAGAAGATTGGGTATACTTAATTTTTCGCCCAAAAAAAAAAAAAACGAAAGGGGTACCACTGTCGTTTTTTTTTCTGGTCGAAATGTTGAGTTTCGATATCTCAGCTCTTAAAGGGTCTAGAACCTCCATTTTTGCACTCAGGTCTAAGTCTCATGGCCCTCTATCAGAATCCACAGTTTTGAGAAGATTGGGGATACGTAATTTTTCGCCCAAAAAAAAAAACGAAAGGGGTACCACTGTCGTTTTTTTTTCTGGTCGAAATTTTGAGTTTCGATATCTCAGCTCTGGAAGGGTCTAGAGCCTCCATTTTTGCACTCAGGTCTAAGTCTCATGGCCCTCTATCAGAATCCAGAGTTTTGAGAAGATTGGGGAAACTTAATTTTTCGCCCCCCCAAAAAAAACGTAAGGGGTAACACTGTCGTTTTTTTTTCTGGTCGAAATTTTGAGTTTCGATATCTCAGCTCTGGAAGGGTCTAGAGCCTCCATTTTTGCACTCAGGTCTAAGTCTAATGGCCCTCTATCAGAATCCAGAGTTTTGAGAAGATTGAGGAAACTTTATTTTTCGCCCCCCCCAAAAAAACGTAAGGGGTACCACTGTCGTTTTTTTTCTGGTCGAAATTTTGAGTTTCGATATCTCAGCACTGGAAGGGTCTAGAGCCTCCATTGTTGCACTCAGGTCTAAGTCTCATGGCCCTCTATAAGAATCCAGATTTTTGAGAAGATTGAGGATACTTATTTTTTCGCCCCCCCCCCCCAAAAAAAACGTAAGGGGTACCACTGTCGTTTTTTTTTTCTGGTCGAAATTTTGAGTTTCGATATCTTAGCTCTGGAAGGGTCTAGAGCCTCCATTGTTGCACTCAGGTCTAAGTCTCATGGCCCTCTATCAGAATGCAGAGTTTTGAGAAGATTGGGGATACTTAATTTTTCGCCCCCAAAAAAAACCGAAAGGGGTACCACTGTCGTTTTTTTTTCTCGTCGAAATTTTGAGTTTCGATATCTCAGCTCTGGAAGGGTCTAGAGCCTCAATTTTTGCACTCAGGTCTAAGTCTCATGGCCCTCTATCAGAATCCAGAGTTTTGAGAAGATTGGGGAAACTTAATTTTTCGCCCGAAAAAATAAGTAAGGGGTACCACTGTCGTTTTTTTTTTCTGGTCGAAATTTTGAGTTTCGATATCTCAGCTCTGGAAGGGTCTAGACTCTAGAGCCTCAATTTTTGCACTCAGGTCTAAGTCTCATGGCCCTCTACCAGAATCCAGAGTTTTGAGAAGATTGGGGATACTTAATTTTTCGCCCAAAAAAAAAAAACCGAAAGGGGTACCACTGTCGTTTTTTTTTCTGGTCGAAATGTTGAGTTTCGATATCTCAGCTCTTGAAGGGTCTAGAGCCTCCATTTTTGCACTCAGGTCTAAGTCTCATGGCCCTCTATCAGAATCCAGAGTTTTGAGAAGATTGGGGATACTTATTTTTTCGCCCCCCCCCCCCCCCCAAAAAAAAACCGTAAGGGGTACCACTGTCGTTATTTTTTCTGGTCGAAATTTTGAGTTTCGATATCTCAGCTCTGGAAGGGTCTAGAGCCTCCATTTTTGCACTCAGGTCTGTCTAAGTCTCATGGCCCTCTATCAGAATCCAGAGTTTTGAGAAGATTGGGGAAACTTAATTTTTTGCCCGAAAAAAAAAAACGTAAGGGGTACCACTGTCGTTTTTTTTTCTGGTCGAAAGTTTGAGTTTCGATATCTCAGCTCTGGAAGGGTCTAGAGCCTCCATTTGTGTACTCAGGTCTAAGTCTCATGGCCCTCTAACAGAATCCAGAGTTTTGAGAAGATTGGGGATAATTATTTTTTTGCCCCCCCCCCCCCAAAAAAAACGTAAGGGGTACCACTGTCGTTTTTTTTTTCTGGTCGAAATTTTGAGTTTCGATATCTCAGCTCTGGAAGGGTCTAGAGCCTCCATTGTTGCACTCAGGTCTAAGTCTCATGGCCCTCTATCAGAATCCAGAGTTTTGAGAAGATTGGGGATACTTAATTTTTCGCCCAAAAAAAAAACCGAAAGGGGTACCACTGTCATTTTTTTTTCTCGTCGAAATTTTGAGTTTCGATATCTCAGCTCTGGAAGGGTCTAGAGCCTCCATTTTTGCACTCAGGTCTAAGTCTCATGGCCCTCTATCAAAATCCAGAGTTTTGAGAAGATTGGGGAAACTTAATTTTTCGCCCGAAAAAAACAAAACGTAAGGGGTACCACTGTCGTTTTTTTTTTCTGGTCGAAATTTTGAGTTTCGATATCTCAGCTCTGGAAGGGTCTAGAGCCTCCATTTTTGCACTCAGGTCTAAGTCTCATGGCCCTCTATCAGAATCCAGAGTTTTGAGAAGATTGGGGATACTTATTTTTTCGCCCCCCCAAAAAAACGTAAGGGGTACCACTGTCGTTTTTTTTTTTCTGGTCGAAATTTTGAGTTTCGATATCTCAGCTCTGGAAGGGTCTAGAGCCTCCATTGTTGCACTCAGGTCTAAGTCTCATGGCCCTCTATCAGAATCCAGAGTTTTGAGAAGATTGGGGATACTTAATTTTTCACCCCCCCAAAAAAAACGTAAGGGGTACCACTGTCGTTTTTTTTCTCATCGAAATTTTGAGTTTCGATATCTCAGCTCTGGAAGGGTCTAGAGCCTCCATTTTTGCACTCAGGTCTAAGTCTCATGGCCCTCTATCAGAATCCAGAGTTTTGAGAAGATTGAGGAAACTTAATTTTTCACCCCCCCCAAAAAAACGTAAGGGGTACCACTGTCGTTTTTTTTTCTGGTCGAAATTTTGAGTTTCGATATCTCAGCTCTGGAAGGGTCTAGAGCCTCCATTTTTGCACTCAGGTCTAAGTCTCATGGCCCTCTATCAGAATCCAGAGTTTTGAGAAGATTGGGGAAACTTAATTTTTCGCCCGAAAAAAAAAAAACGTAAGGGGTACCACTGTCGTTTTTTTTTCTGGTCAAAATTTTGAGTTTCGATATCTCAGCTCTGGAAGGGTCTAGAGCCTCCATTTTTGCACTCAGGTCTAAGTCTCATGGCTCTCTATCAGAATCCAGAGTTTTGAGAAGATTGGGGATACTTAATTTTTTGCCCAAAAAAAAAAAAAAACGAAAGGGGTACCACTGTCATTTTTTTTTCTGGTCGAAATTTTGAGTTTCGATATCTCAGCTCTTGAAGGGTCTAGAGCCTCCATTTTTGCACTCAGGTCTAAGTCTCATGGCCCTCTATCAGAATCCAGAGTTTTGAGAAGATTGGGGAAACTTAATTTTTCGCCCGAAAAAAAAAACGTAAGGGGTACCACTGTCGTTTTTTTTTCTGGTCAAAATTTTGAGTTTCGATATCTCAGCTCTGGAAGGGTCTAGAGCCTCCATTTTTGAACTCAGGTCTAAGTCTCATGGCCCTCTATCAGAATCCAGAGTTTTGAGAAGATTGGGGAAACTTAATTTTTCGCCCGAAAAAAAAACGTAAGGGGTACCACTGTCGTTTTTTTTTTCTGGTCGAAATTTTGAGTTTCGATATCTCAGCTCTGGAAGGGTCTAGAGCCTCAATTTTTGCACTCATGTCTAAGTCTCATGGCCCTCTATCAGAATCCAGAGTTTTGAGAAGATTGGGGATAATTAATTTTTCGCCCAAAAAAAAAACCGCAAGGGGTAACACTGTCGTTTTTTTTTTCTGGTCGAAATTTTGATTTTCGATATCTCAGCTCTGGAAGGGTCTAGAGCCTCCATTTTTGCACTCAGGTCTAAGTCTCATGGCCCTCTATCAGAATCCAGAGTTTTGAGAAGATTGGGGATACTTAATTTTTCGCCCCAAAAAAAAAAAAAACGAAAGGGGTACCACTGTCGTTTTTTTTTCTGGTTGAAATGTTGAGTTTTGATATCTCAGCTCTTGAAGGGTCTAGAGCCTCCATTTTTGCACTCAGGTCTAAGTCTCATGGCCCTCTATCAGAATCCAGAGCTTTGAGAAGATTTGGGGATACTAATTTTTTCGCCCCCCCCCCCAAAAAAAACGTAAGGGGTACCACAGTCGTTTTTTTTTCTGGTCGAAATTTTGAGTTTCGATATCTCAGCTCTGGAAGGGTCTAGAGCCTCCATTTTTGCACTCAGGTCTAAGTCTCATGGCCCTCTATCAAAATCCAGAGTTTTGAGAAGATTGGGGATACTTAATTTTTCGCCCCAAAAAAAAAAACGAAAGGGGTACCACTGTCGTTTTTTTTTCTGGTTGAAATGTTGAGTTTCGATATCTCAGCTCTTGAAGGGTCTAGAGCCTCCATTTTTGCACTCAGGTCTAAGTCTCATGGCCCTCTATCAGAATCCAGAGTTTTGAGAAGATTGGGGATACTTAATTTTTCGCCCAAAAAAAAAAAAACGAAAGGGGTACCACTGTCGTTTTTTTTTTCTGGTCAAAATTTTGAGTTTCGATATCTCAGCTCTGGAAGGGTCTAGAGCCTCCATTTTTGCACTCAGGTCTAAGTCTCATGGCCCTCTATCAGAATCCAGAGTTTTGAGAAGATTGGGGATACTTAATTTTTCGCCCCAAAAAAAAAAAAACGAAAGGGGTACCACTGTCGTTTTTTTTTCTGGTTGAAATGTTGAGTTTTGATATCTCAGCTCTTGAAGGGTCTAGAGCCTCCATTTTTGCACTCAGGTCTAAGTCTCATGGCCCTCTATCAGAATCCAGAGCTTTGAGAAGATTTGGGGATACTAATTTTTTCGCCCCCCCCCCCCCCAAAAAAAACGTAAGGGGTACCACAGTCGTTTTTTTTTCTGGTCGAAATTTTGAGTTTCGATATCTCAGCTCTGGAAGGGTCTAGAGCCTCCATTTTTGCACTCAGGTCTAAGTCTCATGGCCCTCTATCAAAATCCAGAGTTTTGAGAAGATTGGGGATACTTAATTTTTCGCCCAAAAAAAAAAAACGAAAGGGGTACCACTGTCGTTTTTTTTTCTGGTTGAAATGTTGAGTTTCGATATCTCAGCTCTTGAAGGGTCTAGAGCCTCCATTTTTGCACTCAGGTCTAAGTCTCATGGCCCTCTATCAGAATCCAGAGTTTTGAGAAGATTGGGGATACTTAATTTTTCGCCCAAAAAAAAAAAACGAAAGGGGTACCACTGTCGTTTTTTTTTCTGGTCAAAATTTTGAGTTTCGATATCTCAGCTCTGGAAGGGTCTAGAGCCTCCATTTTTGCACTCAGCTCTAAGTCTCATGGCTCTCTATCAGAATCCAGAGTTTTGAGAAGATTGGGGATACTTAATTTTTCGCCCAAAAAAAAAAAAACGAAAGGGGTACCACTGTCATTTTTTTTTCTGGTCGAAATTTTGAGTTTCGATATCTCAGCTCTGGAAGGGTCTAGAGCCTCCATTGTTGCACTCAGGTCTAAGTCTCATGGCCCTCTATCAGAATCCAGAGTTTTGAGAAGATTGAGGAAACTTAATTTTTCACCCCCCCAAAAAAAACGTAAGGGGTACCACTGTCGTTTTTTTTTCTGGTCGAAATTTTGAGTTTCGATATCTCAGCTCTGGAAGGGTCTAGAGCCTCCATTGTTGCACTCAGGTCTAAGTCTCATGGCCCTCTATCAGAATCCAGAGTTTTGAGAAGATTGGGGAAACTTAATTTTTCGCCCAAAAAAAAAAAACGAAAGGGGTACCACTGTCGTTTTTTTTTCTCGTCGAAATTTTGAGTTTCGATATCTCAGCTCTGGAAGGGTCTAGAGCCTCCATTTTTGCACTCAGGTCTAAGTCTCATGGCCCTCTATCAGAATCCAGAGTTTTGAGAAGATTGGGGAAACTTAATTTTCGCCCGAAAAAAAAAACGTAAGGGGTACCACTGTCGTTTTTTTTCTGGTCGAAATTTTGAGTTTCGATATCTCAGCTCTGGAAGGGTCTAGAGCCTCCATTTTTGCACTCAGGTCTAAGTCTCATGGCCCTCTATCAGAATCCAGAGTTTTGAGATGATTGGGGATACTTATTTATTCGCCTCCCCCCAAAAAAAACGTAAGGGGTACCACTGTCGTTTTTTTTTCTGGTCGAAATTTTGAGTTTCGATATCTCAGCTCTGGAAGGGTCTAGAGCCTCCATTGTTGCACTCAGGTCTAAGTATCATGGCCCTCTATCAGAATCCAGAGTTTTGAGAAGATTGGGGATACTTAATTTTTCGCCCAAAAAAAAAAACCGAAAGGGGTACCACTGTCGTTTTCTTTCTCGTCGAAATTTTGAGTTTCGATATCTCAGCTCTGGAAGGGTCTAGAGCCTCCATTTTTGCACTCAGGTCTAAGTCTCATGGCCCTCTATCAGAATCCAGAGTTTTGAGAAGATTGGGGATACTTATTTTTTTGCCCCCCCCCCCCAAAAAAAACGTAAGGGGTACCACTGTCGTTTTTTTTTTCTGGTCGAAATTTTGAGTTTCGATATCTCAGCTCTTGAAGGGTCTAGAGCCTCAATTTTTGCACTCAGGTCTAAGTCTCATGGCCCTCTATCAGAATCCAGAGTTTTGAGAAGATTGGGGATAATTAATTTTTCGCCCAAAAAAAAAAACGTAAGGGGTAACACTGTCGTTTTTTTTTTCTGGTCGAAATTTTGATTTTCGATATCTCAGCTCTGGAAGGGTCTAGAGCCTCCATTTTTGCACTCAGGTCTAAGTCTCATGGCCCTCTATCAAAATCCAGAGTTTTGAGAAGATTGGGGAAACTTAATTTTTCGCCCGAAAAAAACAAAACGAAAGGGGTACCACTGTCGTTTTTTTTTTCTGGTCGAAATTTTGAGTTTCGATATCTCAGCTCTGGAAGGGTCTAGAGCCTCCATTTTTGCACTCAGGTCTAAGTCTCATGGCCCTCTATCAGAATCCAGAGTTTTGAGAAGATTGGGGATACTTATTTTTTCGCCCCCCCAAAAAAACGTAAGGGGTACCACTGTCGTTTTTTTTTTTCTGGTCGAAATTTTGAGTTTCGATATCTCAGCTCTGGAAGGGTCTAGAGCCTCCATTGTTGCACTCAGGTCTAAGTCTCATGGCCCTCTATCAGAATCCAGAGTTTTGAGAAGATTGGGGATACTTAATTTTTCACCCCCCCAAAAAAAACGTAAGGGGTACCACTGTCGTTTTTTTTCTCATCGAAATTTTGAGTTTCGATATCTCAGCTCTGGAAGGGTCTAGAGCCTCCATTTTTGCACTCAGGTCTAAGTCTTATGGCCCTCTATCAGAATCCAGAGTTTTGAGAAGATTGAGGAAACTTAATTTTTCACCCCCCCCAAAAAAACGTAAGGGGTACCACTGTCGTTTTTTTTTCTGGTCGAAATTTTGAGTTTCGATATCTCAGCTCTGGAAGGGTCTAGAGCCTCCATTTTTGCACTCAGGTCTAAGTCTCATGGCCCTCTATCAGAATCCAGAGTTTTGAGAAGATTGGGGAAACTTAATTTTTCGCCCGAAAAAAAAAAACGTAAGGGGTACCACTGTCGTTTTTTTTTCTGGTCAAAATTTTGAGTTTCGATATCTCAGCTCTGGAAGGGTCTAGAGCCTCCATTTTTGCACTCAGGTCTAAGTCTCATGGCTCTCTATCAGAATCCAGAGTTTTGAGAAGATTGGGGATACTTAATTTTTTGCCCAAAAAAAAAAAAAACGAAAGGGGTACCACTGTCATTTTTTTTTCTGGTCGAAATTTTGAGTTTCGATATCTCAGCTCTTGAAGGGTCTAGAGCCTCCATTTTTGCACTCAGGTCTAAGTCTCATGGCCCTCTATCAGAATCCAGAGTTTTGAGAAGATTGGGGAAACTTAATTTTTCGCCCGAAAAAAAAAACGTAAGGGGTACCACTGTCGTTTTTTTTTCTGGTCAAAATTTTGAGTTTCGATATCTCAGCTCTGGAAGGGTCTAGAGCCTCCATTTTTGAACTCAGGTCTAAGTCTCATGGCCCTCTATCAGAATCCAGAGTTTTGAGAAGATTGGGGAAACTTAATTTTTCGCCCGAAAAAAAAACGTAAGGGGTACCACTGTCGTTTTTTTTTTCTGGTCGAAATTTTGAGTTTCGATATCTCAGCTCTGGAAGGGTCTAGAGCCTCAATTTTTGCACTCATGTCTAAGTCTCATGGCCCTCTATCAGAATCCAGAGTTTTGAGAAGATTGGGGATAATTAATTTTTCGCCCAAAAAAAAAACCGCAAGGGGTAACACTGTCGTTTTTTTTTTCTGGTCGAAATTTTGATTTTCGATATCTCAGCTCTGGAAGGGTCTAGAGCCTCCATTTTTGCACTCAGGTCTAAGTCTCATGGCCCTCTATCAGAATCCAGAGTTTTGAGAAGATTGGGGATACTTAATTTTTCGCCCCAAAAAAAAAAAAAACGAAAGGGGTACCACTGTCGTTTTTTTTTCTGGTTGAAATGTTGAGTTTTGATATCTCAGCTCTTGAAGGGTCTAGAGCCTCCATTTTTGCACTCAGGTCTAAGTCTCATGGCCCTCTATCAGAATCCAGAGCTTTGAGAAGATTTGGGGATACTAATTTTTTCGCCCCCCCCCCCCAAAAAAAACGTAAGGGGTACCACAGTCGTTTTTTTTTCTGGTCGAAATTTTGAGTTTCGATATCTCAGCTCTGGAAGGGTCTAGAGCCTCCATTTTTGCACTCAGGTCTAAGTCTCATGGCCCTCTATCAAAATCCAGAGTTTTGAGAAGATTGGGGATACTTAATTTTTCGCCCCAAAAAAAAAAACGAAAGGGGTACCACTGTCGTTTTTTTTTCTGGTTGAAATGTTGAGTTTCGATATCTCAGCTCTTGAAGGGTCTAGAGCCTCCATTTTTGCACTCAGGTCTAAGTCTCATGGCCCTCTATCAGAATCCAGAGTTTTGAGAAGATTGGGGATACTTAATTTTTCGCCCAAAAAAAAAAAAACGAAAGGGGTACCACTGTCGTTTTTTTTTTCTGGTCAAAATTTTGAGTTTCGATATCTCAGCTCTGGAAGGGTCTAGAGCCTCCATTTTTGCACTCAGGTCTAAGTCTCATGGCCCTCTATCAGAATCCAGAGTTTTGAGAAGATTGGGGATACTTAATTTTTCGCCCCAAAAAAAAAAAAACGAAAGGGGTACCACTGTCGTTTTTTTTTCTGGTTGAAATGTTGAGTTTTGATATCTCAGCTCTTGAAGGGTCTAGAGCCTCCATTTTTGCACTCAGGTCTAAGTCTCATGGCCCTCTATCAGAATCCAGAGCTTTGAGAAGATTTGGGGATACTAATTTTTTCGCCCCCCCCCCCCCCAAAAAAAACGTAAGGGGTACCACAGTCGTTTTTTTTTCTGGTCGAAATTTTGAGTTTCGATATCTCAGCTCTGGAAGGGTCTAGAGCCTCCATTTTTGCACTCAGGTCTAAGTCTCATGGCCCTCTATCAAAATCCAGAGTTTTGAGAAGATTGGGGATACTTAATTTTTCGCCCAAAAAAAAAAAACGAAAGGGGTACCACTGTCGTTTTTTTTTCTGGTTGAAATGTTGAGTTTCGATATCTCAGCTCTTGAAGGGTCTAGAGCCTCCATTTTTGCACTCAGGTCTAAGTCTCATGGCCCTCTATCAGAATCCAGAGTTTTGAGAAGATTGGGGATACTTAATTTTTCGCCCAAAAAAAAAAAACGAAAGGGGTACCACTGTCGTTTTTTTTTCTGGTCAAAATTTTGAGTTTCGATATCTCAGCTCTGGAAGGGTCTAGAGCCTCCATTTTTGCACTCAGCTCTAAGTCTCATGGCTCTCTATCAGAATCCAGAGTTTTGAGAAGATTGGGGATACTTAATTTTTCGCCCAAAAAAAAAAAAACGAAAGGGGTACCACTGTCATTTTTTTTTCTGGTCGAAATTTTGAGTTTCGATATCTCAGCTCTGGAAGGGTCTAGAGCCTCCATTGTTGCACTCAGGTCTAAGTCTCATGGCCCTCTATCAGAATCCAGAGTTTTGAGAAGATTGAGGAAACTTAATTTTTCACCCCCCCAAAAAAAACGTAAGGGGTACCACTGTCGTTTTTTTTTCTGGTCGAAATTTTGAGTTTCGATATCTCAGCTCTGGAAGGGTCTAGAGCCTCCATTGTTGCACTCAGGTCTAAGTCTCATGGCCCTCTATCAGAATCCAGAGTTTTGAGAAGATTGGGGAAACTTAATTTTTCGCCCAAAAAAAAAAAACGAAAGGGGTACCACTGTCGTTTTTTTTTCTCGTCGAAATTTTGAGTTTCGATATCTCAGCTCTGGAAGGGTCTAGAGCCTCCATTTTTGCACTCAGGTCTAAGTCTCATGGCCCTCTATCAGAATCCAGAGTTTTGAGAAGATTGGGGAAACTTAATTTTCGCCCGAAAAAAAAAACGTAAGGGGTACCACTGTCGTTTTTTTTCTGGTCGAAATTTTGAGTTTCGATATCTCAGCTCTGGAAGGGTCTAGAGCCTCCATTTTTGCACTCAGGTCTAAGTCTCATGGCCCTCTATCAGAATCCAGAGTTTTGAGATGATTGGGGATACTTATTTATTCGCCTCCCCCCAAAAAAAACGTAAGGGGTACCACTGTCGTTTTTTTTTCTGGTCGAAATTTTGAGTTTCGATATCTCAGCTCTGGAAGGGTCTAGAGCCTCCATTGTTGCACTCAGGTCTAAGTATCATGGCCCTCTATCAGAATCCAGAGTTTTGAGAAGATTGGGGATACTTAATTTTTCGCCCAAAAAAAAAAAACGAAAGGGGTACCACTGTCGTTTTCTTTCTCGTCGAAATTTTGAGTTTCGATATCTCAGCTCTGGAAGGGTCTAGAGCCTCCATTTTTGCACTCAGGTCTAAGTCTCATGGCCCTCTATCAGAATCCAGAGTTTTGAGAAGATTGGGGATACTTATTTTTTCGCCCCCCCCAAAAAAAACGTAAGGGGTACCACTGTCGTTTTTTTTTTCTGGTCGAAATTTTGAGTTTCGATATCTCAGCTCTTGAAGGGTCTAGAGCCTCAATTTTTGCACTCAGGTCTAAGTCTCATGGCCCTCTATCAGAATCCAGAGTTTTGAGAAGATTGGGGATAATTAATTTTTCGCCCAAAAAAAAAAACGTAAGGGGTAACACTGTCGTTTTTTTTTTCTGGTCGAAATTTTGATTTTCGATATCTCAGCTCTGGAAGGGTCTAGAGCCTCCATTTTTGCACTCAGGTCTAAGTGTCATGGCTCTCTATCAGAATCCAGAGTTTTGAGAAGATTGGGGATACTTAATTTTTTGCCCAAAAAAAAAAAAAACGAAAGGGGTACCACTGTCATTTTTTTTTCTGGTCGAAATTTTGAGTTTCGATATCTCAGCTCTTGAAGGGTCTAGAGCCTCAATTTTTGCACTCAGGTCTAAGTCTCATGGCCCTCTATCAGAATCCAGAATTTTGAGAAGATTGGGGAAACTTAATTTTTCGCCCGAAAAAACAAAAAAACGTAAGGGGTACAACTGTCGTTTTTTTTTCTGGTCAAAATTTTGAGTTTCGATATCTCAGCTCTGGAAGGGTCTAGAGCCTCCATTTTTGCACTCAGGTCTAAGTCTCATGGCTCTCTATCAGAATCCAGAGTTTTGAGAAGATTGGGGATACTTAATTTTTCGCCCAAAAAAAAAAAAACGAAAGGGGTACCACTGTCATTTTTTTTCTGGTCGAAATTTTGAGTTTCGATATCTCAGCTCTTGAAGGGTCTAGAGCCTCCATTTTTGCACTCAGGTCTAAGTCTCATGGCCCTCTATCAGAATCCAGAGTTTTGAGAAGATTGGGGAAACTTAATTTTTCGCTCCCCCCAAAAAAAACGTAAGGGGTACCACTGTCGTTTTTTTTTTCTGGTCGAAATGTTGAGTTTCGATATCTCAGCTCTGGAAGGGTCTAGAGCCTCCATTTTTGAACTCAGGTCTAAGTCTCATGGCCCTCTATCAGAATCCAGAGTTTTGAGAAGATTGGGGAAACTTAATTTTTCGCCCGAAAAAAAAAAACGTAAGGGGTACCACTGTCGTTTTTTTTGTCTGGTCGAAATTTTGAGTTTCGATATCTCAGCTCTGGAAGGGTCTAGAGCCTCAATTTTTGCACTCAGGTCTACGTCTCATGGCCCTCTATCAGAATCCAGAGTTTTGAGAAGATTGGGGAAACTTAATTTTTCGCCCCCCCAAAAAAAATGTAAGGGGTACCACTGTCGTTTTTTTTTTCTGGTCGAAATTTTGAGTTTCGATATCTCAGCTCTGGAAGGGTCTAGAGCCTCCATTGTTGCACTCAGGTCTAAGTATCATGGCCCTCTATCAGAATCCAGAGTTTTGAGAAGATTGGGGATACTTAATTTTTCGCCCAAAAAAAAAAAACGAAAGGGGTACCACTGTCGTTTTCTTTCTCGTCGAAATTTTGAGTTCCGATATCTCAGCTCTGGAAGGTTCTAGAGCCTCCATTTTTGCACCCAGGTCTAAGTCTCATGGCCCTCTATCAGAATCCAGAGTTTTGAGAAGATTGGGGATACTTGTTTTTTCGCCCCCCCCCCAAGAAAACGTAAGGGGTACCACTGTCGTTTTTTTTTTTCTGGTCGAAATTTTGAGTTTCGATATCTCAGCTCTTGAAGGGTCTAGAGCCTCAATTTTTGCACTCAGGTCTAAGTCTCATGGCGCTCTATCAGAATCCAGAGTTTTGAGAAGATTGGGGATAATTAATTTTTTGCCCAAAAAAAAAAAACGTAAGGGGTAACACTGTCGTTTTTTTTTTCTGGTCGAAATTTTGATTTTCGATATCTCAGCTCTGGAAGGGTCTAGAGCCTCCATTTTTGCACTCAGGTCTAAGTCTGATGGCCCTCTATCAGAATCCAGAGTTTTGAGAAGATTGGGGATACTTAATTTTTCGCCCAAAAAAAAAAAAAACGAAAGGGGTACCACTGTCGTTTTTTTTTCTGGTTGAAATGTTGAGTTTCGATATCTCAGCTCTTGAAGGGTCTAGAGCCTCCATTTTTGCACTCAGGTCTAAGTCTCATGGCCCTCTATCAGAATCCAGAGCTTTAAGAAGATTGGGGATACTAATTTTTTCGCCCCCCCCCCCCCCCCCAAAAAAACGTAAGGGGTACCACAGTCGTTTTTTTTTCTGGTCGAAATTTTGAGTTTCGATATCTCAGCTCTGGAAGGGTCTAGAGCCTCCATTTTTGCACTCAGGTCTAAGTCTCATGGCTCTCTATCAGAATCCAGAGTTTTGAGAAGATTGGGGAAACTTAATTTTTCGCCCGAAAAAAAAAAACGTAAGGGGTACCACTGTCGTTTTTTTTTCTGGTCAAAATTTTGAGTTTCGATATCTCAGCTCTGGAAGGGTCTAGAGCCTCCATTTTTGCACTCAGGTCAAAGTCTCATGGCCCTCTATCAGAATCCAGAGTTTTGAGAAGATTGGGGAAACTTAATTTTTCGCCCGAAAAAAAAAAACGTAAGGGGTACCACTGTCGTTTTTTTTTCTGGTCAAAATTTTGAGTTTCGATATCTCAGCTCTGGAAGGGTCTAGAGCCTCCATTTTTGAACTCAGGTCTAAGTCTCATGGCCCTCTATCAGAATCCAGAGTTTTGAGAAGATTGGGGAAACTTAATTTTTCGCCCGAAAAAAAAAAACGTAAGGGGTACCACTGTCGTTTTTTTTTCTGGTTGAAATTTTGAGTTTCGATATCTCAGCTCTGGAAGGGTCTAGAGCCTCAATTTTTGCACTCAGGTCTAAGTCTCATGGCCCTCTATCAGAATCCAGAGTTTTGAGAAGATTGGGGATAATTAATTTTTCGCCCAAAAAAAAAACCGCAAGGGGTAACACTGTCGTTTTTTTTTTCTGGTCGAAATTTTGATTTTCGATATCTCAGCTCTGGAAGGGTCTAGAGCCTCCATTTTTGCACTCAGGTCTAAGTCTCATGGCCCTCTATCAGAATCCAGAGTTTTGAAAAGATTGGGGATACTTAATTTTTCGCCCCAAAAAAAAAAACGAAAGGGGTACCACTGTCGTTTTTTTTTCTGGTTGAAATGTTGAGTTTCGATATCTCAGCTCTTGAAGGGTCTAGAGCCTCCATTTCTGCACTCAGGTCTAAGTCTCATGGCTCTCTATCAGAATCCAGAGTTTTGAGAAGATTGGGGATACTTAATTTTTCACCCAAAAAAAAAAAACCGAAAGGGGTACCACTGTCGTTTTTTTTTCTCGTAGAAATTTTGGCTCTAGACCCTTCCAGAGCTGAGATATCGAAACTCAAAATTTCGACGAGAAAAAAAAAACGACAGTGGTACCCCTTTCGGTTTTTTTTGGGGGGTGAAAAATTAAGTATCCCCAATCTTCTCAAAACTCTGCATTCTGATAGAGGGCCATGAGACTTAGACCTGAGTGCAAAAATGGAGGCTCTAGACCCTTCAAGAGCTGAGATATCGAAACTCAAAATTTCGACCAGAAAAAAAAAACGACAGTGGTACCCCTTACGTTTTTTTTGGGGGGGGGGGTGAAAAAATAAGTATCCCCAATCTTCTCAAAACTCTGGATTCTGATAGAGGGCCATGAGACTTAGACCTGAGTGCAAAAATGGAGGCTCTAGACCCTTCCAGAGCTGAGATATCGAAACTCAAAATTTCGACCAGAAAAAAAAACGACAGTGGTACCCCTTACTTTTTTTTTGGGGGGGGCGAAAAATTAAGTTTCCTCAATCTTCTCAAAACTCTGGATTCTGATAGAGGGCCATGAGACTTAGACCTGAGTGCAAAAATGGAGGCTGTAGACCCTTCCAGAGCTGAGATATCGAAACTCAAAATTTCGACCAGAAAAAAAAACGACAGTGGTACCCCTTACGTTTTTTTTGGGGGGGGGCGAAAAATTAAGTTTCCTCAATCTTCTCAAAACTCTGGATTCTGATAGAGGGCCATGAGACTTAGACCTGAGTGCAAAAATGGAGGCTGTAGACCCTTCCAGAGCTGAGATATCGAAACTCAAAATTTCGACGAGAAAAAAAAACGACAGTGGTACCCCTTTCGTTTTTTTTTTTTTGGGCGAAAAATTAAGTTTCCCCAATCTTCTCAAAACTCTGGATTCTGATAGAGGGCCATGAGACTTAGACCTGAGTGCAACAATGGAGGCTCTAGACCCTTCCAGAGCTGAGATATCGAAACTCAAAATTTCGACTAGAAAAAAAAAACGACAGTGGTACCCCTTACGTTTTTTTTGGGGGGGCGAAAAATTAAGTTTCCTCAATCTTCTCAAAACTCTGGATTCTGATAGAGGGCCATGAGACTTAGACCTGAGTGCAACAATGGAGGCTCTAGACCCTTCCAGAGCTGAGATATCGAAACTCAAAATTTCGACCAGAAAAAAAAACGACAGTGGTACCCCTTACGTTTTTTTGGGGGGGGGGCGAAAAAATAAGTATCCCCAATCTTCTCAAAACTCTGGATTCTGATAGAGGGCCATGAGACTTAGACCTGAGTGCAAAAATGGAGGCTCTAGACCCTTCAAGAGCTGAGATATCGAAACTCAAAATTTCGACCAGAAAAAAAAAACGACAGTGGTACCCCTTACGTTTTTTTTGGGGGGGGGGGGGCGAATAAATAAGTATCCCCAATCTTCTCAAAACTCTGGATTCTGATAGAGGGCCATGAGACTTAGACCTGAGTGCAAAAATGGAGGCTCTAGACCCTTCCAGAGCTGAGATATCGAAACTCAAAATTTCGACCAGAAAAAAAAACGACAGTGGTACCCCTTACGTTTTTTTTTTTCGGGCGAAAAATTAAGTTTCCCCAATCTTCTCAAAACTCTGGATTCTGATAGAGGGCCATGAGACTTAGACCTGAGTGCAAAAATGGAGGCTCTAGACCCTTCCAGAGCTGAGATATCGAAACTCAAAATTTCGACGAGAAAAAAAAACGACAGTGGTACCCCTTTCGTTTTTTTTTTTTGGGGCGAAAAATTAAGTATCCCCAATCTTCTCAAAACTGTGGATTCTGATAGAGGGCCATGAGACTTAGACCTGAGTGCAACAATGCAGGCTCTAGACCCTTCCAGAGCTGAGATATCGAAACTTGAAATTTCGACCAGAAAAAAAAAACGACAGTGGTACCCCTTACGATTTTTGGGGGGGGGGCGAAAAATTAAGTTTCCTCAATCTTCTCAAAACTCTGGATTCTGATAGAGGGCCATGAGACTTAGACCTGAGTGCAAAAATGGAGGCTGTAGACCCTTCCAGAGCTGAGATATCGAAACTCAAAATTTCGACGAGAAAAAAAAACGACAGTGGTACCCCTTTCGTTTTTTTTTTTGGGCGAAAAATTAAGTTTCCCCAATCTTCTCAAAACTCTGGATTCTGATAGAGGGCCATGAGACTTAGACCTGAGTGCAACAATGGAGGCTCTAGACCCTTCCAGAGCTGAGATATCGAAACTCAAAATTTCGACCAAAAAAAAAACGACAGTGGTACCCCTTATGTTTTTTTTGGGGGGGCGAAAAATTAAGTTTCCTCAATCTTCTCAAATCTCTGGATTCTGATAGAGGGCCATGCGACTTAGACCTGAGTGCAAAAATGGAGGCTGTAGACCCTTCCAGAGCTGAGATATCGAAACTCAAAATTTCGACGAGAAAAAAAAACGACAGTGGTACCCCTTTCGTTTTTTTTTTTTGGGGGGAAAATTAAGTTTCCCCAATCTTCTCAAAACTCTGGATTCTGATAGAGGGCCATGAGACTTAGACCTGAGTGCAACAATGGAGGCTCTAGACCCTTCCAGAGCTGAGATATCGAAACTCAAAATTTCGACCAAAAAAAAAACGACAGTGGTACCCCTTACGTTTTTTTTGGGGGGGGCGAAAAAATAAGTATCCCCAATCTTCTCAAAACTCTGGATTCTGATAGAGGGCCATGAGACTTAGACCTGAGTGCAAAAATGGAGGCTCTAGACCCTTCCAGAGCTGAGATATCGAAACTCAAAATTTCGACCAGAAAAAAAAACGACAGTGGTACCCCTTACGTTTTTTTGGGGGGGGGCGAAAAAATAAGTATCCCCAATCTTCTCAAAACTCTGGATTCTGATAGAGGGCCATGAGACTTAGACCTGAGTGCAACAATGGAGGCTCTAGACCCTTACAGAGCTGAGATATCGAAACTCAAAATTTCGACCAGAAAAAAAAACGACAGTGGTACCCCTTACGTTTTTTTTGGGGGGGGCGAAAAATTAAGTTTCCTCAATCTTCTCAAAACTCTGGATTCTGATAGAGGGCCATGAGACTTAGACCTGAGTGCAAAAATGGAGGCTGTAGACCCTTCCAGAGCTGAGATATCGAAACTCAAAATTTCGACGAGAAAAAAAAACGACAGTGGTACCCCTTTCGTTTTTTTTTTTTGGGCGAAAAATTAAGTTTCCCCAATCTTCTCAAAACTCTGGATTCTGATAGAGGGCCATGAGACTTAGACCTGAGTGCAACAATGGAGGCTCTAGACCCTTCCAGAGCTGAGATATCGAAACTCAAAATTTCGACCAGAAAAAAAAACGACAGTGGTACCCCTTATGTTTTTTTGGGGGGGGGGGCGAAAAAATAAGTATCCCCAATCTTCTCAAAACTCTGGATTCTGATAGAGGGCCATGAGACTTAGACCTGAGTGCAAAAATGGAGGCTCTAGACCCTTCAAGAGCTGAGATATCGAAACTCAAAATTTCGACCAGAAAAAAAAAAACGACAGTGGTACCCCTTACGTTTTTTTTGGGGGGGGGCGAATAAATAAGTATCCCCAATCTTCTCAAAACTCTGGATTCTGATAGAGGGCCATGAGACTTAGACCTGAGTGCAAAAATGGAGGCTCTAGACCCTTCAAGAGCTGAGATATCGAAACTCAAAATTTCGACCAGAAAAAAAAAAACGACAGTGGTACCCCTTTCGGTTTTTTTTGGGGGGTGAAAAATTAAGTATCCCCAATCTTCTCAAAACTCTGCATTCTGATAGAGGGCCATGAGACTTAGACCTGAGTGCAAAAATGGAGGCTCTAGACCCTTCAAGAGCTCTGATATATCGAAACTCAAAATTTCGACCAGAAAAAAAAAACGACAGTGGTACCCCTTACGTTTTTTTTTGGGGGGGGGTGAAAAAATAAGTATCCCCAATCTTCTCAAAACTCTGGATTCTGATAGAGGGCCATGAGACTTAGACCTGAGTGCAAAAATGGAGGCTCTAGACCCTTCCAGAGCTGAGATATCGAAACTCAAAATTTCGACCAGAAAAAAAAACGACAGTGGTACCCCTTACTTTTTTTTTTGGGGGGGCGAAAAATTAAGTTTCCTCAATCTTCTCAAAACTCTGGATTCTGATAGAGGGCCATGAGACTTAGACCTGAGTGCAAAAATGGAGGCTGTAGACCCTTCCAGAGCTGAGATATCGAAACTCAAAATTTCGACCAGAAAAAAAAACGACAGTGGTACCCCTTACGTTTTTTTTGGGGGGGGGCGAAAAATTAAGTTTCCTCAATCTTCTCAAAACTCTGGATTCTGATAGAGGGCCATGAGACTTAGACCTGAGTGCAAAAATGGAGGCTGTAGACCCTTCCAGAGCTGAGATATCGAAACTCAAAATTTCGACGAGAAAAAAAAACGACAGTGGTACCCCTTTCGTTTTTTTTTTTTTGGGCGAAAAATTAAGTTTCCCCAATCTTCTCAAAACTCTGGATTCTGATAGAGGGCCATGAGACTTAGACCTGAGTGCAACAATGGAGGCTCTAGACCCTTCCAGAGCTGAGATATCGAAACTCAAAATTTCGACTAGAAAAAAAAAACGACAGTGTTACCCCTTACGTTTTTTTTTTTGGGCGAAAAATTAAGTTTCCTCAATCTTCTCAAAACTCTGGATTCTGATAGAGGGCCATGAGACTTAGACCTGAGTGCAACAATGGAGGCTCTAGACCCTTCCAGAGCTGAGATATCGAAACTCAAAATTTCGACCAGAAAAAAAAACGACAGTGGTACCCCTTACGTTTTTTTGGGGGGGGGGCGAAAAAATAAGTATCCCCAATCTTCTCAAAACTCTGGATTCTGATAGAGGGCCATGAGACTTAGACCTGAGTGCAAAAATGGAGGCTCTAGACCCTTCAAGAGCTGAGATATCGAAACTCAAAATTTCGACCAGAAAAAAAAAACGACAGTGGTACCCCTTACGTTTTTTTTGGGGGGGGGGGCGAATAAATAAGTATCCCCAATCTTCTCAAAACTCTGGATTCTGATAGAGGGCCATGAGACTTAGACCTGAGTGCAAAAATGGAGGCTCTAGACCCTTCCAGAGCTGAGATATCGAAACTCAAAATTTCGACCAGAAAAAAAAACGACAGTGGTACCCCTTTCGTTTTTTTTTTTTGGGCGAAAAATTAAGTTTCCCCAATCTTCTCAAAACTCTGGATTCTGATAGAGGGCCATGAGACTTAGACCTGAGTGCAACAATGGAGGCTCTAGACCCTTCCAGAGCTGAGATATCGAAACTCAAAATTTCGACGAGAAAAAAAAACGACAGTGGTACCCCTTTCGTTTTTTTTTTTTGGGCGAAAAATTAAGTTTCCCCAATCTTCTCAAAACTCTGGATTCTGATAGAGGGCCATGAGACTTAGACCTGAGTGCAACAATGGAGGCTCTAGACCCTTCCAGAGCTGAGATATCGAAACTCAAAATTTCGACTAGAAAAAAAAAACGACAGTGGTACCCCTTACGTTTTTTTTGGGGGGGCGAAAAATTAAGTTTCCTCAATCTTCTCAAAACTCTGGATTCTGATAGAGGGCCATGAGACTTAGACCTGAGTGCAACAATGGAGGCTCTAGACCCTTCCAGAGCTGAGATATCGAAACTCAAAATTTCGACCAGAAAAAAAAACGACAGTGGTACCCCTTACGTTTTTTTGGGGGGGGGGGCGAAAAAATAAGTATCCCCAATCTTCTCAAAACTCTGGATTCTGATAGAGGGCCATGAGACTTAGACCTGAGTGCAAAAATGGAGGCTCTAGACCCTTCAAGAGCTGAGATATCGAAACTCAAAATTTCGACCAGAAAAAAAAAACGACAGTGGTACCCCTTACGTTTTTTTTGGGGGGGGGGGGGCGAATAAATAAGTATCCCCAATCTTCTCAAAACTCTGGATTCTGATAGAGGGCCATGAGACTTAGACCTGAGTGCAAAAATGGAGGCTCTAGACCCTTCCAGAGCTGAGATATCGAAACTCAAAATTTCGACCAGAAAAAAAAACGACAGTGGTACCCCTTACGTTTTTTTTTTTCGGGCGAAAAATTAAGTTTCCCCAATCTTCTCAAAACTCTGGATTCTGATAGAGGGCCATGAGACTTAGACCTGAGTGCAAAAATGGAGGCTCTAGACCCTTCCAGAGCTGAGATATCGAAACTCAAAATTTCGACGAGAAAAAAAAACGACAGTGGTACCCCTTTCGTTTTTTTTTTTTGGGGCGAAAAATTAAGTATCCCCAATCTTCTCAAAACTGTGGATTCTGATAGAGGGCCATGAGACTTAGACCTGAGTGCAACAATGCAGGCTCTAGACCCTTCCAGAGCTGAGATATCGAAACTTGAAATTTCGACCAGAAAAAAAAAACGACAGTGGTACCCCTTACGATTTTTGGGGGGGGGGGCGAAAAATTAAGTTTCCTCAATCTTCTCAAAACTCTGGATTCTGATAGAGGGCCATGAGACTTAGACCTGAGTGCAAAAATGGAGGCTGTAGACCCTTCCAGAGCTGAGATATCGAAACTCAAAATTTCGACGAGAAAAAAAAACGACAGTGGTACCCCTTTCGTTTTTTTTTTTTGGGCGAAAAATTAAGTTTCCCCAATCTTCTCAAAACTCTGGATTCTGATAGAGGGCCATGAGACTTAGACCTGAGTGCAACAATGGAGGCTCTAGACCCTTCCAGAGCTGAGATATCGAAACTCAAAATTTCGACCAAAAAAAAAACGACAGTGGTACCCCTTATGTTTTTTTTGGGGGGGCGAAAAATTAAGTTTCCTCAATCTTCTCAAATCTCTGGATTCTGATAGAGGGCCATGCGACTTAGACCTGAGTGCAAAAATGGAGGCTGTAGACCCTTCCAGAGCTGAGATATCGAAACTCAAAATTTCGACGAGAAAAAAAAACGACAGTGGTACCCCTTTCGTTTTTTTTTTTGGGGGGAAAATTAAGTTTCCCCAATCTTCTCAAAACTCTGGATTCTGATAGAGGGCCATGAGACTTAGACCTGAGTGCAACAATGGAGGCTCTAGACCCTTCCAGAGCTGAGATATCGAAACTCAAAATTTCGACCAAAAAAAAAACGACAGTGGTACCCCTTACGTTTTTTTTGGGGGGGGCGAAAAAATAAGTATCCCCAATCTTCTCAAAACTCTGGATTCTGATAGAGGGCCATGAGACTTAGACCTGAGTGCAAAAATGGAGGCTCTAGACCCTTCCAGAGCTGAGATATCGAAACTCAAAATTTCGACCAGAAAAAAAAACGACAGTGGTACCCCTTACGTTTTTTTGGGGGGGGGCGAAAAAATAAGTATCCCCAATCTTCTCAAAACTCTGGATTCTGATAGAGGGCCATGAGACTTAGACCTGAGTGCAACAATGGAGGCTCTAGACCCTTACAGAGCTGAGATATCGAAACTCAAAATTTCGACCAGAAAAAAAAACGACAGTGGTACCCCTTACGTTTTTTTTGGGGGGGGCGAAAAATTAAGTTTCCTCAATCTTCTCAAAACTCTGGATTCTGATAGAGGGCCATGAGACTTAGACCTGAGTGCAAAAATGGAGGCTGTAGACCCTTCCAGAGCTGAGATATCGAAACTCAAAATTTCGACGAGAAAAAAAAACGACAGTGGTACCCCTTTCGTTTTTTTTTTTTGGGCGAAAAATTAAGTTTCCCCAATCTTCTCAAAACTCTGGATTCTGATAGAGGGCCATGAGACTTAGACCTGAGTGCAACAATGGAGGCTCTAGACCCTTCCAGAGCTGAGATATCGAAACTCAAAATTTCGACCAGAAAAAAAAACGACAGTGGTACCCCTTATGTTTTTTTGGGGGGGGGGGCGAAAAAATAAGTATCCCCAATCTTCTCAAAACTCTGGATTCTGATAGAGGGCCATGAGACTTAGACCTGAGTGCAAAAATGGAGGCTCTAGACCCTTCAAGAGCTGAGATATCGAAACTCAAAATTTCGACCAGAAAAAAAAAAAACGACAGTGGTACCCCTTACGTTTTTTTTGGGGGGGGGCGAATAAATAAGTATCCCCAATCTTCTCAAAACTCTGGATTCTGATAGAGGGCCATGAGACTTAGACCTGAGTGCAAAAATGGAGGCTCTAGACCCTTCAAGAGCTGAGATATCGAAACTCAAAATTTCGACCAGAAAAAAAAAAACGACAGTGGTACCCCTTTCGGTTTTTTTTGGGGGGTGAAAAATTAAGTATCCCCAATCTTCTCAAAACTCTGCATTCTGATAGAGGGCCATGAGACTTAGACCTGAGTGCAAAAATGGAGGCTCTAGACCCTTCAAGAGCTGAGATATCGAAACTCAAAATTTCGACCAGAAAAAAAAAACGACAGTGGTACCCCTTACGTTTTTTTTTGGGGGGGGGTGAAAAAATAAGTATCCCCAATCTTCTCAAAACTCTGGATTCTGATAGAGGGCCATGAGACTTAGACCTGAGTGCAAAAATGGAGGCTCTAGACCCTTCCAGAGCTGAGATATCGAAACTCAAAATTTCGACCAGAAAAAAAAACGACAGTGGTACCCCTTACTTTTTTTTTGGGGGGGGCGAAAAATTAAGTTTCCTCAATCTTCTCAAAACTCTGGATTCTGATAGAGGGCCATGAGACTTAGACCTGAGTGCAAAAATGGAGGCTGTAGACCCTTCCAGAGCTGAGATATCGAAACTCAAAATTTCGACCAGAAAAAAAAACGACAGTGGTACCCCTTACGTTTTTTTTGGGGGGGGGCGAAAAATTAAGTTTCCTCAATCTTCTCAAAACTCTGGATTCTGATAGAGGGCCATGAGACTTAGACCTGAGTGCAAAAATGGAGGCTGTAGACCCTTCCAGAGCTGAGATATCGAAACTCAAAATTTCGACGAGAAAAAAAAACGACAGTGGTACCCCTTTCGTTTTTTTTTTTTTGGGCGAAAAATTAAGTTTCCCCAATCTTCTCAAAACTCTGGATTCTGATAGAGGGCCATGAGACTTAGACCTGAGTGCAACAATGGAGGCTCTAGACCCTTCCAGAGCTGAGATATCGAAACTCAAAATTTCGACTAGAAAAAAAAAACGACAGTGTTACCCCTTACGTTTTTTTTTTTGGGCGAAAAATTAAGTTTCCTCAATCTTCTCAAAACTCTGGATTCTGATAGAGGGCCATGAGACTTAGACCTGAGTGCAACAATGGAGGCTCTAGACCCTTCCAGAGCTGAGATATCGAAACTCAAAATTTCGACCAGAAAAAAAAACGACAGTGGTACCCCTTACGTTTTTTTGGGGGGGGGGCGAAAAAATAAGTATCCCCAATCTTCTCAAAACTCTGGATTCTGATAGAGGGCCATGAGACTTAGACCTGAGTGCAAAAATGGAGGCTCTAGACCCTTCAAGAGCTGAGATATCGAAACTCAAAATTTCGACCAGAAAAAAAAAACGACAGTGGTACCCCTTACGTTTTTTTTGGGGGGGGGGGCGAATAAATAAGTATCCCCAATCTTCTCAAAACTCTGGATTCTGATAGAGGGCCATGAGACTTAGACCTGAGTGCAAAAATGGAGGCTCTAGACCCTTCCAGAGCTGAGATATCGAAACTCAAAATTTCGACCAGAAAAAAAAACGACAGTGGTACCCCTTTCGTTTTTTTTTTTTGGGCGAAAAATTAAGTTTCCCCAATCTTCTCAAAACTCTGGATTCTGATAGAGGGCCATGAGACTTAGACCTGAGTGCAACAATGGAGGCTCTAGACCCTTCCAGAGCTGAGATATCGAAACTCAAAATTTCGACCAAAAAAAAAACGACAGTGGTACCCCTTATGTTTTTTTTGGGGGGGCGAAAAATTAAGTTTCCTCAATCTTCTCAAATCTCTGGATTCTGATAGAGGGCCATGCGACTTAGACCTGAGTGCAAAAATGGAGGCTGTAGACCCTTCCAGAGCTGAGATATCGAAACTCAAAATTTCGACGAGAAAAAAAAACGACAGTGGTACCCCTTTCGTTTTTTTTTTTTGGGGGGAAAATTAAGTTTCCCCAATCTTCTCAAAACTCTGGATTCTGATAGAGGGCCATGAGACTTAGACCTGAGTGCAAAAATGGAGGCTCTAGACCCTTCCAGAGCTGAGATATCGAAACTCAAAATTTCGACCAAAAAAAAAACGACAGTGGTACCCCTTACGTTTTTTTTGGGGGGGGCGAAAAAATAAGTATCCCCAATCTTCTCAAAACTCTGGATTCTGATAGAGGGCCATGAGACTTAGACCTGAGTGCAAAAATGGAGGCTCTAGACCCTTCCAGAGCTGAGATATCGAAACTCAAAATTTCGACCAGAAAAAAAAACGACAGTGGTACCCCTTACGTTTTTTTGGGGGGGGGCGAAAAAATAAGTATCCCCAATCTTCTCAAAACTCTGGATTCTGATAGAGGGCCATGAGACTTAGACCTGAGTGCAACAATGGAGGCTCTAGACCCTTACAGAGCTGAGATATCGAAACTCAAAATTTCGACCAGAAAAAAAAACGACAGTGGTACCCCTTACGTTTTTTTTGGGGGGGGCGAAAAATTAAGTTTCCTCAATCTTCTCAAAACTCTGGATTCTGATAGAGGGCCATGAGACTTAGACCTGAGTGCAAAAATGGAGGCTGTAGACCCTTCCAGAGCTGAGATATCGAAACTCAAAATTTCGACGAGAAAAAAAAACGACAGTGGTACCCCTTTCGTTTTTTTTTTTTGGGCGAAAAATTAAGTTTCCCCAATCTTCTCAAAACTCTGGATTCTGATAGAGGGCCATGAGACTTAGACCTGAGTGCAACAATGGAGGCTCTAGACCCTTCCAGAGCTGAGATATCGAAACTCAAAATTTCGACCAGAAAAAAAAACGACAGTGGTACCCCTTATGTTTTTTTGGGGGGGGGGGCGAAAAAATAAGTATCCCCAATCTTCTCAAAACTCTGGATTCTGATAGAGGGCCATGAGACTTAGACCTGAGTGCAAAAATGGAGGCTCTAGACCCTTCAAGAGCTGAGATATCGAAACTCAAAATTTCGACCAGAAAAAAAAAAACGACAGTGGTACCCCTTACGTTTTTTTTGGGGGGGGGCGAATAAATAAGTATCCCCAATCTTCTCAAAACTCTGGATTCTGATAGAGGGCCATGAGACTTAGACCTGAGTGCAAAAATGGAGGCTCTAGACCCTTCAAGAGCTGAGATATCGAAACTCAAAATTTCGACCAGAAAAAAAAAAAACGACAGTGGTACCCCTTTCGGTTTTTTTTGGGGGGTGAAAAATTAAGTATCCCCAATCTTCTCAAAACTCTGCATTCTGATAGAGGGCCATGAGACTTAGACCTGAGTGCAAAAATGGAGGCTCTAGACCCTTCAAGAGCTGAGATATCGAAACTCAAAATTTCGACCAGAAAAAAAAAACGACAGTGGTACCCCTTACGTTTTTTTTGGGGGGGGGGTGAAAAAATAAGTATCCCCAATCTTCTCAAAACTCTGGATTCTGATAGAGGGCCATGAGACTTAGACCTGAGTGCAAAAATGGAGGCTCTAGACCCTTCCAGAGCTGAGATATCGAAACTCAAAATTTCGACCAGAAAAAAAAACGACAGTGGTACCCCTTACTTTTTTTTTGGGGGGGGCGAAAAATTAAGTTTCCTCAATCTTCTCAAAACTCTGGATTCTGATAGAGGGCCATGAGACTTAGACCTGAGTGCAAAAATGGAGGCTGTAGACCCTTCCAGAGCTGAGATATCGAAACTCAAAATTTCGACCAGAAAAAAAAACGACAGTGGTACCCCTTACGTTTTTTTTGGGGGGGGGCGAAAAATTAAGTTTCCTCAATCTTCTCAAAACTCTGGATTCTGATAGAGGGCCATGAGACTTAGACCTGAGTGCAAAAATGGAGGCTGTAGACCCTTCCAGAGCTGAGATATCGAAACTCAAAATTTCGACGAGAAAAAAAAACGACAGTGGTACCCCTTTCGTTTTTTTTTTTTTGGGCGAAAAATTAAGTTTCCCCAATCTTCTCAAAACTCTGGATTCTGATAGAGGGCCATGAGACTTAGACCTGAGTGCAACAATGGAGGCTCTAGACCCTTCCAGAGCTGAGATATCGAAACTCAAAATTTCGACTAGAAAAAAAAAACGACAGTGTTACCCCTTACGTTTTTTTTTTTGGGCGAAAAATTAAGTTTCCTCAATCTTCTCAAAACTCTGGATTCTGATAGAGGGCCATGAGACTTAGACCTGAGTGCAACAATGGAGGCTCTAGACCCTTCCAGAGCTGAGATATCGAAACTCAAAATTTCGACCAGAAAAAAAAACGACAGTGGTACCCCTTACGTTTTTTTGGGGGGGGGGGGCGAAAAAATAAGTATCCCCAATCTTCTCAAAACTCTGGATTCTGATAGAGGGCCATGAGACTTAGACCTGAGTGCAAAAATGGAGGCTCTAGACCCTTCAAGAGCTGAGATATCGAAACTCAAAATTTCGACCAGAAAAAAAAAACGACAGTGGTACCCCTTACGTTTTTTTTGGGGGGGGGGCGAATAAATAAGTATCCCCAATCTTCTCAAAACTCTGGATTCTGATAGAGGGCCATGAGACTTAGACCTGAGTGCAAAAATGGAGGCTCTAGACCCTTCCAGAGCTGAGATATCGAAACTCAAAATTTCGACCAGAAAAAAAAACGACAGTGGTACCCCTTTCGTTTTTTTTTTTTGGGCGAAAAATTAAGTTTCCCCAATCTTCTCAAAACTCTGGATTCTGATAGAGGGCCATGAGACTTAGACCTGAGTGCAACAATGGAGGCTCTAGACCCTTCCAGAGCTGAGATATCGAAACTCAAAATTTCGACCAAAAAAAAAACGACAGTGGTACCCCTTATGTTTTTTTTGGGGGGGCGAAAAATTAAGTTTCCTCAATCTTCTCAAATCTCTGGATTCTGATAGAGGGCCATGCGACTTAGACCTGAGTGCAAAAATGGAGGCTGTAGACCCTTCCAGAGCTGAGATATCGAAACTCAAAATTTCGACGAGAAAAAAAAACGACAGTGGTACCCCTTTCGTTTTTTTTTTGGGGGGAAAATTAAGTTTCCCCAATCTTCTCAAAACTCTGGATTCTGATAGAGGGCCATGAGACTTAGACCTGAGTGCAACAATGGAGGCTCTAGACCCTTCCAGAGCTGAGATATCGAAACTCAAAATTTCGACCAAAAAAAAAACGACAGTGGTACCCCTTACGTTTTTTTTGGGGGGGGCGAAAAAATAAGTATCCCCAATCTTCTCAAAACTCTGGATTCTGATAGAGGGCCATGAGACTTAGACCTGAGTGCAAAAATGGAGGCTCTAGACCCTTCCAGAGCTGAGATATCGAAACTCAAAATTTCGACCAGAAAAAAAAACGACAGTGGTACCCCTTACGTTTTTTTGGGGGGGGGCGAAAAAATAAGTATCCCCAATCTTCTCAAAACTCTGGATTCTGATAGAGGGCCATGAGACTTAGACCTGAGTGCAACAATGGAGGCTCTAGACCCTTACAGAGCTGAGATATCGAAACTCAAAATTTCGACCAGAAAAAAAAACGACAGTGGTACCCCTTACGTTTTTTTTGGGGGGGGCGAAAAATTAAGTTTCCTCAATCTTCTCAAAACTCTGGATTCTGATAGAGGGCCATGAGACTTAGACCTGAGTGCAAAAATGGAGGCTGTAGACCCTTCCAGAGCTGAGATATCGAAACTCAAAATTTCGACGAGAAAAAAAAACGACAGTGGTACCCCTTTCGTTTTTTTTTTTTGGGCGAAAAATTAAGTTTCCCCAATCTTCTCAAAACTCTGGATTCTGATAGAGGGCCATGAGACTTAGACCTGAGTGCAACAATGGAGGCTCTAGACCCTTCCAGAGCTGAGATATCGAAACTCAAAATTTCGACCAGAAAAAAAAACGACAGTGGTACCCCTTATGTTTTTTTGGGGGGGGGGCGAAAAAATAAGTATCCCCAATCTTCTCAAAACTCTGGATTCTGATAGAGGGCCATGAGACTTAGACCTGAGTGCAAAAATGGAGGCTCTAGACCCTTCAAGAGCTGAGATATCGAAACTCAAAATTTCGACCAGAAAAAAAAAAAACGACAGTGGTACCCCTTACGTTTTTTTTTGGGGGGGGCGAATAAATAAGTATCCCCAATCTTCTCAAAACTCTGGATTCTGATAGAGGGCCATGAGACTTAGACCTGAGTGCAAAAATGGAGGCTCTAGACCCTTCAAGAGCTGAGATATCGAAACTCAAAATTTCGACCAGAAAAAAAAAAACGACAGTGGTACCCCTTTCGGTTTTTTTTGGGGGGTGAAAAATTAAGTATCCCCAATCTTCTCAAAACTCTGCATTCTGATAGAGGGCCATGAGACTTAGACCTGAGTGCAAAAATGGAGGCTGTAGACCCTTCCAGAGCTGAGATATCGAAACTCAAAATTTCGACGAGAAAAAAAAACGACAGTGGTACCCCTTTCGTTTTTTTTTTTTTGGGCGAAAAATTAAGTTTCCCCAATCTTCTCAAAACTCTGGATTCTGATAGAGGGCCATGAGACTTAGACCTGAGTGCAACAATGGAGGCTCTAGACCCTTCCAGAGCTGAGATATCGAAACTCAAAATTTCGACTAGAAAAAAAAAACGACAGTGTTACCCCTTACGTTTTTTTTTTTGGGCGAAAAATTAAGTTTCCTCAATCTTCTCAAAACTCTGGATTCTGATAGAGGGCCATGAGACTTAGACCTGAGTGCAACAATGGAGGCTCTAGACCCTTCCAGAGCTGAGATATCGAAACTCAAAATTTCGACCAGAAAAAAAAACGACAGTGGTACCCCTTACGTTTTTTTGGGGGGGGGGCGAAAAAATAAGTATCCCCAATCTTCTCAAAACTCTGGATTCTGATAGAGGGCCATGAGACTTAGACCTGAGTGCAAAAATGGAGGCTCTAGACCCTTCAAGAGCTGAGATATCGAAACTCAAAATTTCGACCAGAAAAAAAAAACGACAGTGGTACCCCTTACGTTTTTTTTGGGGGGGGGGCGAATAAATAAGTATCCCCAATCTTCTCAAAACTCTGGATTCTGATAGAGGGCCATGAGACTTAGACCTGAGTGCAAAAATGGAGGCTCTAGACCCTTCCAGAGCTGAGATATCGAAACTCAAAATTTCGACCAGAAAAAAAAACGACAGTGGTACCCCTTTCGTTTTTTTTTTTTGGGCGAAAAATTAAGTTTCCCCAATCTTCTCAAAACTCTGGATTCTGATAGAGGGCCATGAGACTTAGACCTGAGTGCAACAATGGAGGCTCTAGACCCTTCCAGAGCTGAGATATCGAAACTCAAAATTTCGACCAAAAAAAAAACGACAGTGGTACCCCTTATGTTTTTTTTGGGGGGGCGAAAAATTAAGTTTCCTCAATCTTCTCAAATCTCTGGATTCTGATAGAGGGCCATGCGACTTAGACCTGAGTGCAAAAATGGAGGCTGTAGACCCTTCCAGAGCTGAGATATCGAAACTCAAAATTTCGACGAGAAAAAAAAACGACAGTGGTACCCCTTTCGTTTTTTTTTTTGGGGGGAAAATTAAGTTTCCCCAATCTTCTCAAAACTCTGGATTCTGATAGAGGGCCATGAGACTTAGACCTGAGTGCAACAATGGAGGCTCTAGACCCTTCCAGAGCTGAGATATCGAAACTCAAAATTTCGACCAAAAAAAAAACGACAGTGGTACCCCTTACGTTTTTTTTGGGGGGGGCGAAAAAATAAGTATCCCCAATCTTCTCAAAACTCTGGATTCTGATAGAGGGCCATGAGACTTAGACCTGAGTGCAAAAATGGAGGCTCTAGACCCTTCCAGAGCTGAGATATCGAAACTCAAAATTTCGACCAGAAAAAAAAACGACAGTGGTACCCCTTACGTTTTTTTGGGGGGGGGCGAAAAAATAAGTATCCCCAATCTTCTCAAAACTCTGGATTCTGATAGAGGGCCATGAGACTTAGACCTGAGTGCAACAATGGAGGCTCTAGACCCTTACAGAGCTGAGATATCGAAACTCAAAATTTCGACCAGAAAAAAAAACGACAGTGGTACCCCTTACGTTTTTTTTGGGGGGGGCGAAAAATTAAGTTTCCTCAATCTTCTCAAAACTCTGGATTCTGATAGAGGGCCATGAGACTTAGACCTGAGTGCAAAAATGGAGGCTGTAGACCCTTCCAGAGCTGAGATATCGAAACTCAAAATTTCGACGAGAAAAAAAAACGACAGTGGTACCCCTTTCGTTTTTTTTTTTTGGGCGAAAAATTAAGTTTCCCCAATCTTCTCAAAACTCTGGATTCTGATAGAGGGCCATGAGACTTAGACCTGAGTGCAACAATGGAGGCTCTAGACCCTTCCAGAGCTGAGATATCGAAACTCAAAATTTCGACCAGAAAAAAAAACGACAGTGGTACCCCTTATGTTTTTTTGGGGGGGGGGCGAAAAAATAAGTATCCCCAATCTTCTCAAAACTCTGGATTCTGATAGAGGGCCATGAGACTTAGACCTGAGTGCAAAAATGGAGGCTCTAGACCCTTCAAGAGCTGAGATATCGAAACTCAAAATTTCGACCAGAAAAAAAAAAAACGACAGTGGTACCCCTTACGTTTTTTTTTGGGGGGGGCGAATAAATAAGTATCCCCAATCTTCTCAAAACTCTGGATTCTGATAGAGGGCCATGAGACTTAGACCTGAGTGCAAAAATGGAGGCTCTAGACCCTTCAAGAGCTGAGATATCGAAACTCAAAATTTCGACCAGAAAAAAAAAACGACAGTGGTACCCCTTTCGGTTTTTTTTGGGGGGTGAAAAATTAAGTATCCCCAATCTTCTCAAAACTCTGCATTCTGATAGAGGGCCATGAGACTTAGACCTGAGTGCAAAAATGGAGGCTCTAGACCCTTCAAGAGCTGAGATATCGAAACTCAAAATTTCGACCAGAAAAAAAAAACGACAGTGGTACCCCTTACGTTTTTTTTGGGGGGGGGGTGAAAAAATAAGTATCCCCAATCTTCTCAAAACTCTGGATTCTGATAGAGGGCCATGAGACTTAGACCTGAGTGCAAAAATGGAGGCTCTAGACCCTTCCAGAGCTGAGATATCGAAACTCAAAATTTCGACCAGAAAAAAAAACGACAGTGGTACCCCTTACTTTTTTTTTTGGGGGGGCGAAAAATTAAGTTTCCTCAATCTTCTCAAAACTCTGGATTCTGATAGAGGGCCATGAGACTTAGACCTGAGTGCAAAAAATGGAGGCTGTAGACCCTTCCAGAGCTGAGATATCGAAACTCAAAATTTCGACCAGAAAAAAAAACGACAGTGGTACCCCTTACGTTTTTTTTGGGGGGGGGCGAAAAATTAAGTTTCCTCAATCTTCTCAAAACTCTGGATTCTGATAGAGGGCCATGAGACTTAGACCTGAGTGCAAAAATGGAGGCTGTAGACCCTTCCAGAGCTGAGATATCGAAACTCAAAATTTCGACGAGAAAAAAAAACGACAGTGGTACCCCTTTCGTTTTTTTTTTTTTGGGCGAAAAATTAAGTTTCCCCAATCTTCTCAAAACTCTGGATTCTGATAGAGGGCCATGAGACTTAGACCTGAGTGCAACAATGGAGGCTCTAGACCCTTCCAGAGCTGAGATATCGAAACTCAAAATTTCGACTAGAAAAAAAAAACGACAGTGTTACCCCTTACGTTTTTTTTTTGGGCGAAAAATTAAGTTTCCTCAATCTTCTCAAAACTCTGGATTCTGATAGAGGGCCATGAGACTTAGACCTGAGTGCAACAATGGAGGCTCTAGACCCTTCCAGAGCTGAGATATCGAAACTCAAAATTTCGACCAGAAAAAAAAACGACAGTGGTACCCCTTACGTTTTTTTGGGGGGGGGGCGAAAAAATAAGTATCCCCAATCTTCTCAAAACTCTGGATTCTGATAGAGGGCCATGAGACTTAGACCTGAGTGCAAAAATGGAGGCTCTAGACCCTTCAAGAGCTGAGATATCGAAACTCAAAATTTCGACCAGAAAAAAAAAACGACAGTGGTACCCCTTACGTTTTTTTTGGGGGGGGGGGCGAATAAATAAGTATCCCCAATCTTCTCAAAACTCTGGATTCTGATAGAGGGCCATGAGACTTAGACCTGAGTGCAAAAATGGAGGCTCTAGACCCTTCCAGAGCTGAGATATCGAAACTCAAAATTTCGACCAGAAAAAAAAACGACAGTGGTACCCCTTACGTTTTTTTTTTTCGGGCGAAAAATTAAGTTTCCCCAATCTTCTCAAAACTCTGGATTCTGATAGAGGGCCATGAGACTTAGACCTGAGTGCAAAAATGGAGGCTCTAGACCCTTCCAGAGCTGAGATATCGAAACTCAAAATTTCGACGAGAAAAAAAAACGACAGTGGTACCCCTTTCGTTTTTTTTTTTGGGGCGAAAAATTAAGTATCCCCAATCTTCTCAAAACTGTGGATTCTGATAGAGGGCCATGAGACTTAGACCTGAGTGCAACAATGCAGGCTCTAGACCCTTCCAGAGCTGAGATATCGAAACTTGAAATTTCGACCAGAAAAAAAAAACGACAGTGGTACCCCTTACGATTTTTTGGGGGGGGGGCGAAAAATTAAGTTTCCTCAATCTTCTCAAAACTCTGGATTCTGATAGAGGGCCATGAGACTTAGACCTGAGTGCAAAAATGGAGGCTGTAGACCCTTCCAGAGCTGAGATATCGAAACTCAAAATTTCGACGAGAAAAAAAAACGACAGTGGTACCCCTTTCGTTTTTTTTTTTTGGGCGAAAAATTAAGTTTCCCCAATCTTCTCAAAACTCTGGATTCTGATAGAGGGCCATGAGACTTAGACCTGAGTGCAACAATGGAGGCTCTGGACCCTTCCAGAGCTGAGATATCGAAACTCAAAATTTCGACCAAAAAAAAAACGACAGTGGTACCCCTTATGTTTTTTTTGGGGGGGCGAAAAATTAAGTTTCCTCAATCTTCTCAAATCTCTGGATTCTGATAGAGGGCCATGCGACTTAGACCTGAGTGCAAAAATGGAGGCTGTAGACCCTTCCAGAGCTGAGATATCGAAACTCAAAATTTCGACGAGAAAAAAAAACGACAGTGGTACCCCTTTCGTTTTTTTTTTTGGGGGGAAAATTAAGTTTCCCCAATCTTCTCAAAACTCTGGATTCTGATAGAGGGCCATGAGACTTAGACCTGAGTGCAACAATGGAGGCTCTAGACCCTTCCAGAGCTGAGATATCGAAACTCAAAATTTCGACCAAAAAAAAAACGACAGTGGTACCCCTTACGTTTTTTTTGGGGGGGGCGAAAAAATAAGTATCCCCAATCTTCTCAAAACTCTGGATTCTGATAGAGGGCCATGAGACTTAGACCTGAGTGCAAAAATGGAGGCTCTAGACCCTTCCAGAGCTGAGATATCGAAACTCAAAATTTCGACCAGAAAAAAAAACGACAGTGGTACCCCTTACGTTTTTTTGGGGGGGGGCGAAAAAATAAGTATCCCCAATCTTCTCAAAACTCTGGATTCTGATAGAGGGCCATGAGACTTAGACCTGAGTGCAACAATGGAGGCTCTAGACCCTTACAGAGCTGAGATATCGAAACTCAAAATTTCGACCAGAAAAAAAAACGACAGTGGTACCCCTTACGTTTTTTTTTGGGGGGGCGAAAAATTAAGTTTCCTCAATCTTCTCAAAACTCTGGATTCTGATAGAGGGCCATGAGACTTAGACCTGAGTGCAAAAATGGAGGCTGTAGACCCTTCCAGAGCTGAGATATCGAAACTCAAAATTTCGACGAGAAAAAAAAACGACAGTGGTACCCCTTTCGTTTTTTTTTTTTGGGCGAAAAATTAAGTTTCCCCAATCTTCTCAAAACTCTGGATTCTGATAGAGGGCCATGAGACTTAGACCTGAGTGCAACAATGGAGGCTCTAGACCCTTCCAGAGCTGAGATATCGAAACTCAAAATTTCGACCAGAAAAAAAAACGACAGTGGTACCCCTTATGTTTTTTTGGGGGGGGCGAAAAAATAAGTATCCCCAATCTTCTCAAAACTCTGGATTCTGATAGAGGGCCATGAGACTTAGACCTGAGTGCAAAAATGGAGGCTCTAGACCCTTCAAGAGCTGAGATATCGAAACTCAAAATTTCGACCAGAAAAAAAAAAAACGACAGTGGTACCCCTTACGTTTTTTTTTGGGGGGGGCGAATAAATAAGTATCCCCAATCTTCTCAAAACTCTGGATTCTGATAGAGGGCCATGAGACTTAGACCTGAGTGCAAAAATGGAGGCTCTAGACCCTTCCAGAGCTGAGATATCGAAACTCAAAATTTCGACCAGAAAAAAAAACGACAGTGGTACCCCTTACGTTTTTTTTTTCGGGCGAAAAATTAAGTTTCCCCAATCTTCTCAAAACTCTGGATTCTGATAGAGGGCCATGAGACTTAGACCTGAGTGCAACAATGGAGGCTCTAGACCCTTCCAGAGCTGAGATATCGAAACTCAAAATTTCGACCAAAAAAAAACGACAGTGGTACCCCTTACGTTTTTTTGGGGGGGGGCGAAAAAATAAGTATCCCCAATCTTCTCAAAACTCTGGATTCTGATAGAGGGCCATGAGACTTAGACCTGAGTGAAAAAATGGAGGCTCTAGACCCTTCCAGAGCTGAGATATCGAAACTCAAAATTTCGACCAGAAAAAAAAACGACAGTGGTACCCCTTACGTTTTTTTGGGGGGGGGCGAAAAAATAAGTATCCCCAATCTTCTCAAAACTCTGGATTCTGATAGAGGGCCATGAGACTTAGACCTGAGTGCAACAATGGAGGCTCTAGACCCTTCCAGAGCTGAGATATCGAAACTCAAAATTTCGACCAGAAAAAAAAACGACAGTGGTACCCCTTACGTTTTTTTTGGGGGGGGCGAAAAATTAAGTTTCCTCAATCTTCTCAAAACTCTGGATTCTGATAGAGGGCCATGAGACTTAGACCTGAGTGCAAAAATGGAGGCTGTAGACCCTTCCAGAGCTGAGATATCGAAACTCAAAATTTCGACGAGAAAAAAAAACGACAGTGGTACCCCTTTCGTTTTTTTTTTTTGGGCGAAAAATTAAGTTTCCCCAATCTTCTCAAAACTCTGGAATCTGATAGAGGGCCATGAGACTTAGACCTGAGTGCAACAATGGAGGCTCTAGACCCTTCCAGAGCTGAGATATCGAAACTCAAAATTTCGACTAGAAAAAAAACGACAGTGGTACCCCTTACGATTTTTTTGGGGGGGGTGAAAAATTAAGTATCCCCAATCTTCTCAAAACTCTGGATTCTGATAGAGAGCCATGAGACTTAGACCTGAGTGCAAAAATTGAGGCTCTAGACCCTTCCAGAGCTGAGATATCGAAACTCAAAATTTCGACCAGAAAAAAAACCGACAGTGGTACCCCTTACGTTTTTTTTGGGGGGGGGGAAATAAGTATCCCCAATCTTCTCTAAACTCTGGATTCTGATAGAGGGCCATGAGACTTAGACCTGAGTTCAAAAATGGAGGCTCTAGACCCTTCAAGAGCTGAGATATCGAAACTCAAAATTTCGACTAGAAAAAAAAACGACAGTGGTACCCCTTACGTTTTTTTTGGGGGGGTGAAAAATTAAGTTTCCTCAATCTTCTCAAAACTCTGGATTCTGATAGAGGGCCATGAGACTTAGACCTGAGTGCAACAATGGAGGCTCTAGACCCTTCCAGAGCTGAGATATCGAAACTCAAAATTTCGACTAGAAAAAAAAACGACAGTGGTACCCCTTACGTTTTTTTGGGGGGGGGGGGCGAAAAAATAAGTATCCCCAATCTTCTCAAAACTCTGGATTCTTATAGAGGGCCATGAGACTTAGACCTGAGTGCAACAATGGAGGCTCTAGACCCTTCCAGAGCTGAGATATCGAAACTCAAAATTTCGACCAGAAAAAAAAACGACAGTGGTACCCCTTACGTTTTTTTTGGGGGGGGCGAAAAATTAAGTTTCCTCAATCTTCTCAAAACTCTGGATTCTGATAGAGGGCCATGAGACTTAGACCTGAGTGCAAAAATGGAGGCTGTAGACCCTTCCAGAGCTGAGATATCGAAACTCAAAATTTCGACGAGAAAAAAAAACGACAGTGGTACCCCTTTCGTTTTTTTTTTTTGGGCGAAAAATTAAGTTTCCCCAATCTTCTCAAAACTCTGGATTCTGATAGAGGGCCATGAGACTTAGACCTGAGTGCAACAATGGAGGCTCTAGACCCTTCCAGAGCTGAGATATCGAAACTCAAAATTTCGACTAGAAAAAAAAACGACAGTGGTACCCCTTACGTTTTTTTTGGGGGGGTGAAAAATTAAGTTTCCTCAATCTTCTCAAAACTCTGGATTCTGATAGAGGGCCATGAGACTTAGACCTGAGTGCAACAATGGAGGCTCTAGACCCTTCAAGAGCTGAGATATCGAAACTCAAAATTTCGACCAGAAAAAAAAATGACAGTGGTACCCCTTTCGTTTTTTTTTTTTTTGGGCGAAAAATTAAGTATCCCCAATCTTCTCAAAACTCTGGATTCTGATAGAGAGCCATGAGACTTAGACCTGAGTGCAAAAATTGAGGCTCTAGACCCTTCCAGAGCTGAGATATCGAAACTCAAAATTTCGACCAGAAAAAAAACCGACAGTGGTACCCCTTACGTTTTTTTTGGGGGGGGGGGGGGGAATAAGTATCCCCAATCTTCTCAAAACTCTGGATTCTGATAGAGGGCCATGAGACTTAGACCTGAGTTCAAAAATGGAGGCTCTAGACCCTTCAAGAGCTGAGATATCGAAACTCAAAATTTCGACCAGAAAAAAAAAACGACAGTGGTACCCCTTACATTTTTTTTGGGGGGGCGAAAAATTAAGTTTCCCCAATCTTCTCAAAACTCTCGATTCTGATAGAGGGCCATGAGACTTAGACCTGAGTGCAAAAATGGAGGCTCTAGACCCTTCAAGAGCTGAGATATCGAAACTCAAAATTTCGACCAGAAAAAAAAATGACAATGGTACCCCTTTCGTTTTTTTTTTTTTGGGCGAAAAATTAAGTATCCCCAATCTTCTCAAAACTCTGGATTCTGATAGAGGGCCATGCGACTTAGACCTGAGTGCAAAAATGGAGGCTCTAGACCCTTCCAGAGCTGAGATATCGAAACTCAAAATTTCGACGAGAAAAAAAAACGACAGTGGTACCCCTTTCGTTTTTTTTTTTGGGCGAAAAATTAAGTTTCCCCAATCTTCTCAAAACTATGGATTCTGATAGAGGGCCATGAGACTTAGACCTGAGTGCAAAAATGGAGGCTCTAGACCCTTCCAGAGCTGAGATATCGAAACTCAAAATTTCGACGAGAAAAAAAAACGACAGTGGTACCCCTTTCGTTTTTTTTTTGGGGCGAAAAATTAAGTATCCCCAATCTTCTCAAAACTGTGGATTCTGATAGAGGGCCATGAGACTTAGACCTGAGTGCAACAATGCAGGCTCTAGACCCTTCCAGAGCTGAGATATCGAAACTTGAAATTTCGACCAGAAAAAAAAAACGACAGTGGTACCCCTTACGATTTTTTGGGGGGGGGCGAAAAATTAAGTTTCCTCAATCTTCTCAAAACTCTGGATTCTGATAGAGGGCCATGAGACTTAGACCTGAGTGCAAAAATGGAGGCTGTAGACCCTTCCAGAGCTGAGATATCGAAACTCAAAATTTCGACGAGAAAAAAAAACGACAGTGGTACCCCTTTCGTTTTTTTTTTTTGGGCGAAAAATTAAGTTTCCCCAATCTTCTCAAAACTCTGGATTCTGATAGAGGGCCATGAGACTTAGACCTGAGTGCAACAATGGAGGCTCTAGACCCTTCCAGAGCTGAGATATCGAAACTCAAAATTTCGACCAAAAAAAAAACGACAGTGGTACCCCTTATGTTTTTTTTGGGGGGGCGAAAAATTAAGTTTCCTCAATCTTCTCAAATCTCTGGATTCTGATAGAGGGCCATGCGACTTAGACCTGAGTGCAAAAATGGAGGCTGTAGACCCTTCCAGAGCTGAGATATCGAAACTCAAAATTTCGACGAGAAAAAAAAACGACAGTGGTACCCCTTTCGTTTTTTTTTTGGGGGGGAAAATTAAGTTTCCCCAATCTTCTCAAAACTCTGGATTCTGATAGAGGGCCATGAGACTTAGACCTGAGTGCAACAATGGAGGCTCTAGACCCTTCCAGAGCTGAGATATCGAAACTCAAAATTTCGACCAAAAAAAAAACGACAGTGGTACCCCTTACGTTTTTTTTGGGGGGGGCGAAAAAATAAGTATCCCCAATCTTCTCAAAACTCTGGATTCTGATAGAGGGCCATGAGACTTAGACCTGAGTGCAAAAATGGAGGCTCTAGACCCTTCCAGAGCTGAGATATCGAAACTCAAAATTTCGACCAGAAAAAAAAACGACAGTGGTACCCCTTACGTTTTTTTGGGGGGGGGCGAAAAAATAAGTATCCCCAATCTTCTCAAAACTCTGGATTCTGATAGAGGGCCATGAGACTTAGACCTGAGTGCAACAATGGAGGCTCTAGACCCTTACAGAGCTGAGATATCGAAACTCAAAATTTCGACCAGAAAAAAAAACGACAGTGGTACCCCTTACGTTTTTTTTGGGGGGGGCGAAAAATTAAGTTTCCTCAATCTTCTCAAAACTCTGGATTCTGATAGAGGGCCATGAGACTTAGACCTGAGTGCAAAAATGGAGGCTGTAGACCCTTCCAGAGCTGAGATATCGAAACTCAAAATTTCGATGAGAAAAAAAAACGACAGTGGTACCCCTTTCGTTTTTTTTTTTGGGCGAAAAATTAAGTTTCCCCAATCTTCTCAAAACTCTGGATTCTGATAGAGGGCCATGAGACTTAGACCTGAGTGCAACAATGGAGGCTCTAGACCCTTCCAGAGCTGAGATATCGAAACTCAAAATTTCGACCAGAAAAAAAAACGACAGTGGTACCCCTTATGTTTTTTTGGGGGGGGGGCGAAAAAATAAGTATCCCCAATCTTCTCAAAACTCTGGATTCTGATAGAGGGCCATGAGACTTAGACCTGAGTGCAAAAATGGAGGCTCTAGACCCTTCAAGAGCTGAGATATCGAAACTCAAAATTTCGACCAGAAAAAAAAAAAACGACAGTGGTACCCCTTACGTTTTTTTTGGGGGGGGGGCGAATAAATAAGTATCCCCAATCTTCTCAAAACTCTGGATTCTGATAGAGGGCCATGAGACTTAGACCTGAGTGCAAAAATGGAGGCTCTAGACCCTTCAAGAGCTGAGATATCGAAACTCAAAATTTCGACCAGAAAAAAAAAAACGACAGTGGTACCCCTTTCGGTTTTTTTTGGGGGGTGAAAAATTAAGTATCCCCAATCTTCTCAAAACTCTGCATTCTGATAGAGGGCCATGAGACTTAGACCTGAGTGCAAAAATGGAGGCTCTAGACCCTTCAAGAGCTGAGATATCGAAACTCAAAATTTCGACCAGAAAAAAAAAACGACAGTGGTACCCCTTACGTTTTTTTTGGGGGGGGGGTGAAAAAATAAGTATCCCCAATCTTCTCAAAACTCTGGATTCTGATAGAGGGCCATGAGACTTAGACCTGAGTGCAAAAATGGAGGCTCTAGACCCTTCCAGAGCTGAGATATCGAAACTCAAAATTTCGACCAGAAAAAAAAACGACAGTGGTACCCCTTACTTTTTTTTTTGGGGGGGCGAAAAATTAAGTTTCCTCAATCTTCTCAAAACTCTGGATTCTGATAGAGGGCCATGAGACTTAGACCTGAGTGCAAAAATGGAGGCTGTAGACCCTTCCAGAGCTGAGATATCGAAACTCAAAATTTCGACCAGAAAAAAAAACGACAGTGGTACCCCTTACGTTTTTTTTGGGGGGGGGCGAAAAATTAAGTTTCCTCAATCTTCTCAAAACTCTGGATTCTGATAGAGGGCCATGAGACTTAGACCTGAGTGCAAAAATGGAGGCTGTAGACCCTTCCAGAGCTGAGATATCGAAACTCAAAATTTCGACGAGAAAAAAAAACGACAGTGGTACCCCTTTCGTTTTTTTTTTTTTGGGCGAAAAATTAAGTTTCCCCAATCTTCTCAAAACTCTGGATTCTGATAGAGGGCCATGAGACTTAGACCTGAGTGCAACAATGGAGGCTCTAGACCCTTCCAGAGCTGAGATATCGAAACTCAAAATTTCGACTAGAAAAAAAAAACGACAGTGGTACCCCTTACGTTTTTTTTGGGCGGGGCGAAAAATTAAGTTTCCTCAATCTTCTCAAAACTCTGGATTCTGATAGAGGGCCATGAGACTTAGACCTGAGTGCAACAATGGAGGCTCTAGACCCTTCCAGAGCTGAGATATCGAAACTCAAAATTTCGACCAGAAAAAAAACGACAGTGGTACCCCTTACGTTTTTTTGGGGGGGGGGCGAAAAAATAAGTATCCCCAATCTTCTCAAAACTCTGGATTCTGATAGAGGGCCATGAGACTTAGACCTGAGTGCAAAAATGGAGGCTCTAGACCCTTCAAGAGCTGAGATATCGAAACTCAAAATTTCGACCAGAAAAAAAAAACGACAGTGGTACCCCTTACGTTTTTTTTGGGGGGGGGGCGAATAAATAAGTATCCCCAATCTTCTCAAAACTCTGGATTCTGATAGAGGGCCATGAGACTTAGACCTGAGTGCAAAAATGGAGGCTCTAGACCCTTCCAGAGCTGAGATATCGAAACTCAAAATTTCGACCAGAAAAAAAAACGACAGTGGTACCCCTTACGTTTTTTTTTTTCGGGCGAAAAATTAAGTTTCCCCAATCTTCTCAAAACTCTGGATTCTGATAGAGGGCCATGAGACTTAGACCTGAGTGCAAAAATGGAGGCTCTAGACCCTTCCAGAGCTGAGATATCGAAACTCAAAATTTCGACGAGAAAAAAAAACGACAGTGGTACCCCTTTCGTTTTTTTTTTTGGGGCGAAAAATTAAGTATCCCCAATCTTCTCAAAACTGTGGATTCTGATAGAGGGCCATGAGACTTAGACCTGAGTGCAACAATGCAGGCTCTAGACCCTTCCAGAGCTGAGATATCGAAACTTGAAATTTCGACCAGAAAAAAAAAACGACAGTGGTACCCCTTACGATTTTTTTGGGGGGGGGCGAAAAATTAAGTTTCCTCAATCTTCTCAAAACTCTGGATTCTGATAGAGGGCCATGAGACTTAGACCTGAGTGCAAAAATGGAGGCTGTAGACCCTTCCAGAGCTGAGATATCGAAACTCAAAATTTCGACGAGAAAAAAAAACGACAGTGGTACCCCTTTCGTTTTTTTTTTTTGGGCGAAAAATTAAGTTTCCCCAATCTTCTCAAAACTCTGGATTCTGATAGAGGGCCATGAGACTTAGACCTGAGTGCAACAATGGAGGCTCTGGACCCTTCCAGAGCTGAGATATCGAAACTCAAAATTTCGACCAAAAAAAAAACGACAGTGGTACCCCTTATGTTTTTTTTGGGGGGGCGAAAAATTAAGTTTCCTCAATCTTCTCAAATCTCTGGATTCTGATAGAGGGCCATGCGACTTAGACCTGAGTGCAAAAATGGAGGCTGTAGACCCTTCCAGAGCTGAGATATCGAAACTCAAAATTTCGAGGAGAAAAAAAAACGACAGTGGTACCCCTTTCGTTTTTTTTTTTGGGGGGAAAATTAAGTTTCCCCAATCTTCTCAAAACTCTGGATTCTGATAGAGGGCCATGAGACTTAGACCTGAGTGCAACAATGGAGGCTCTAGACCCTTCCAGAGCTGAGATATCGAAACTCAAAATTTCGACCAAAAAAAAAACGACAGTGGTACCCCTTACGTTTTTTTTGGGGGGGGCGAAAAAATAAGTATCCCCAATCTTCTCAAAACTCTGGATTCTGATAGAGGGCCATGAGACTTAGACCTGAGTGCAAAAATGGAGGCTCTAGACCCTTCCAGAGCTGAGATATCGAAACTCAAAATTTCGACCAGAAAAAAAAACGACAGTGGTACCCCTTACGTTTTTTTGGGGGGGGGGCGAAAAAATAAGTATCCCCAATCTTCTCAAAACTCTGGATTCTGATAGAGGGCCATGAGACTTAGACCTGAGTGCAACAATGGAGGCTCTAGACCCTTACAGAGCTGAGATATCGAAACTCAAAATTTCGACCAGAAAAAAAAACGACAGTGGTACCCCTTACGTTTTTTTTGGGGGGGGCGAAAAATTAAGTTTCCTCAATCTTCTCAAAACTCTGGATTCTGATAGAGGGCCATGAGACTTAGACCTGAGTGCAAAAATGGAGGCTGTAGACCCTTCCAGAGCTGAGATATCGAAACTCAAAATTTCGACGAGAAAAAAAAACGACAGTGGTACCCCTTTCGTTTTTTTTTTTTGGGCGAAAAATTAAGTTTCCCCAATCTTCTCAAAACTCTGGATTCTGATAGAGGGCCATGAGACTTAGACCTGAGTGCAACAATGGAGGCTCTAGACCCTTCCAGAGCTGAGATATCGAAACTCAAAATTTCGACCAGAAAAAAAAACGACAGTGGTACCCCTTATGTTTTTTTGGGGGGGGCGAAAAAATAAGTATCCCCAATCTTCTCAAAACTCTGGATTCTGATAGAGGGCCATGAGACTTAGACCTGAGTGCAAAAATGGAGGCTCTAGACCCTTCAAGAGCTGAGATATCGAAACTCAAAATTTCGACCAGAAAAAAAAAAAAAACGACAGTGGTACCCCTTACGTTTTTTTTTTGGGGGGGCGAATAAATAAGTATCCCCAATCTTCTCAAAACTCTGGATTCTGATAGAGGGCCATGAGACTTAGACCTGAGTGCAAAAATGGAGGCTCTAGACCCTTCCAGAGCTGAGATATCGAAACTCAAAATTTCGACCAGAAAAAAAAACGACAGTGGTACCCCTTACGTTTTTTTTGGGGGGGGCGAAAAAATAAGTATCCCCAATCTTCTCAAAACTCTGGATTCTGATAGAGGGCCATGAGACTTAGACCTGAGTGCAACAATGGAGGCTCTAGACCCTTCCAGAGCTGAGATATCGAAACTCAAAATTTCGACCAGAAAAAAAAACGACAGTGGTACCCCTTACGTTTTTTTTGGGGGGGGCGAAAAATTAAGTTTCCTCAATCTTCTCAAAACTCTGGATTCTGATAGAGGGCCATGAGACTTAGACCTGAGTGCAAAAATGGAGGCTGTAGACCCTTCCAGAGCTGAGATATCGAAACTCAAAATTTCGACGAGAAAAAAAAACGACAGTGGTACCCCTTTCGTTTTTTTTTTTTTGGGCGAAAAATTAAGTTTCCCCAATCTTCTCAAAACTCTGGAATCTGATAGAGGGCCATGAGACTTAGACCTGAGTGCAACAATGGAGGCTCTAGACCCTTCCAGAGCTGAGATATCGAAACTCAAAATTTCGACTAGAAAAAAAACGACAGTGGTACCCCTTACGATTTTTTTGGGGGGGGTGAAAAATTAAGTTTCCTCAATCTTCTCAAAACTCTGGATTCTGATAGAGGGCCATGAGACTTAGACCTGAGTGCAACAATGGAGGCTCTAGACCCTTCAAGAGCTGAGATATCGAAACTCAAAATTTCGACCAGAAAAAAAAATGACAGTGGTACCCCTTTCGTTTTTTTTTTTTTTTTTGGGCGAAAAATTAAGTATCCCCAATCTTCTCAAAACTCTGGATTCTGATAGAGAGCCATGAGACTTAGACCTGAGTGCAAAAATTGAGGCTCTAGACCCTTCCAGAGCTGAGATATCGAAACTCAAAATTTCGACCAGAAAAAAAACCGACAGTGGTACCCCTTACGTTTTTTTTGGGGGGGGGGGAAATAAGTATCCCCAATCTTCTCTAAACTCTGGATTCTGATAGAGGGCCATGAGACTTAGACCTGAGTTCAAAAATGGAGGCTCTAGACCCTTCAAGAGCTGAGATATCGAAACTCAAAATTTCGACTAGAAAAAAAAACGACAGTGGTACCCCTTACGTTTTTTTTGGGGGGGTGAAAAATTAAGTTTCCTCAATCTTCTCAAAACTCTGGATTCTGATAGAGGGCCATGAGACTTAGACCTGAGTGCAACAATGGAGGCTCTAGACCCTTCCAGAGCTGAGATATCGAAACTCAAAATTTCGACTAGAAAAAAAAACGACAGTGGTACCCCTTACGTTTTTTTGGGGGGGGGGGCGAAAAAATAAGTATCCCCAATCTTCTCAAAACTCTGGATTCTTATAGAGGGCCATGAGACTTAGACCTGAGTGCAACAATGGAGGCTCTAGACCCTTCCAGAGCTGAGATATCGAAACTCAAAATTTCGACCAGAAAAAAAAACGACAGTGGTACCCCTTACGTTTTTTTTGGGGGGGGCGAAAAATTAAGTTTCCTCAATCTTCTCAAAACTCTGGATTCTGATAGAGGGCCATGAGACTTAGACCTGAGTGCAAAAATGGAGGCTGTAGACCCTTCCAGAGCTGAGATATCGAAACTCAAAATTTCGACGAGAAAAAAAAACGACAGTGGTACCCCTTTCGTTTTTTTTTTTTTGGGCGAAAAATTAAGTTTCCCCAATCTTCTCAAAACTCTGGATTCTGATAGAGGGCCATGAGACTTAGACCTGAGTGCAACAATGGAGGCTCTAGACCCTTCCAGAGCTGAGATATCGAAACTCAAAATTTCGACTAGAAAAAAAAACGACAGTGGTACCCCTTACGTTTTTTTTGGGGGGGTGAAAAATTAAGTTTCCTCAATCTTCTCAAAACTCTGGATTCTGATAGAGAGCCATGAGACTTAGACCTGAGTGCAAAAATTGAGGCTCTAGACCCTTCCAGAGCTGAGATATCGAAACTCAAAATTTCGACCAGAAAAAAAACCGACAGTGGTACCCCTTACGGTTTTTTTGGGGGGGGGGGGGGGGGGGGGGGGAAATAAGTATCCCCAATCTTCTCAAAACTCTGGATTCTGATAGAGGGCCATGAGACTTAGACCTGAGTTCAAAAATGGAGGCTCTAGACCCTTCAAGAGCTGAGATATCGAAACTCAAAATTTCGACCAGAAAAAAAAATGACAATGGTACCCCTTTCGTTTTTTTTTTTTTGGGCGAAAAATTAAGTATCCCCAATCTTCTCAAAACTCTGGATTCTGATAGAGGGCCATGCGACTTAGACCTGAGTGCAAAAATGGAGGCTCTAGACCCTTCCAGAGCTGAGATATCGAAACTCAAAATTTCGACGAGAAAAAAAAACGACAGTGGTACCCCTTTCGTTTTTTTTTTTGGGGCGAAAAATTAAGTATCCCCAATCTTCTCAAAACTGTGGATTCTGATAGAGGGCCATGAGACTTAGACCTGAGTGCAACAATGCAGGCTCTAGACCCTTCCAGAGCTGAGATATCGAAACTTGAAATTTCGACCAGAAAAAAAAAACGACAGTGGTACCCCTTACGATTTTTTTGGGGGGGGGGCGAAAAATTAAGTTTCCTCAATCTTCTCAAAACTCTGGATTCTGATAGAGGGCCATGAGACTTAGACCTGAGTGCAAAAATGGAGGCTGTAGACCCTTCCAGAGCTGAGATATCGAAACTCAAAATTTCGACGAGAAAAAAAAACGACAGTGGTACCCCTTTCGTTTTTTTTTTTTGGGCGAAAAATTAAGTTTCCCCAATCTTCTCAAAACTCTGGATTCTGATAGAGGGCCATGAGACTTAGACCTGAGTGCAACAATGGAGGCTCTGGACCCTTCCAGAGCTGAGATATCGAAACTCAAAATTTCGACCAAAAAAAAAACGACAGTGGTACCCCTTATGTTTTTTTTGGGGGGGCGAAAAATTAAGTTTCCTCAATCTTCTCAAATCTCTGGATTCTGATAGAGGGCCATGCGACTTAGACCTGAGTGCAAAAATGGAGGCTGTAGACCCTTCCAGAGCTGAGATATCGAAACTCAAAATTTCGACGAGAAAAAAAAACGACAGTGGTACCCCTTTCGTTTTTTTTTTTGGGGGGAAAATTAAGTTTCCCCAATCTTCTCAAAACTCTGGATTCTGATAGAGGGCCATGAGACTTAGACCTGAGTGCAACAATGGAGGCTCTAGACCCTTCCAGAGCTGAGATATCGAAACTCAAAATTTCGACCAAAAAAAAAACGACAGTGGTACCCCTTACGTTTTTTTTGGGGGGGGCGAAAAAATAAGTATCCCCAATCTTCTCAAAACTCTGGATTCTGATAGAGGGCCATGAGACTTAGACCTGAGTGCAAAAATGGAGGCTCTAGACCCTTCCAGAGCTGAGATATCGAAACTCAAAATTTCGACCAGAAAAAAAAACGACAGTGGTACCCCTTACGTTTTTTTGGGGGGGGGGCGAAAAAATAAGTATCCCCAATCTTCTCAAAACTCTGGATTCTGATAGAGGGCCATGAGACTTAGACCTGAGTGCAACAATGGAGGCTCTAGACCCTTACAGAGCTGAGATATCGAAACTCAAAATTTCGACCAGAAAAAAAAACGACAGTGGTACCCCTTACGTTTTTTTTGGGGGGGGCGAAAAATTAAGTTTCCTCAATCTTCTCAAAACTCTGGATTCTGATAGAGGGCCATGAGACTTAGACCTGAGTGCAAAAATGGAGGCTGTAGACCCTTCCAGAGCTGAGATATCGAAACTCAAAATTTCGACGAGAAAAAAAAACGACAGTGGTACCCCTTTCGTTTTTTTTTTTTGGGCGAAATATTAAGTTTCCCCAATCTTCTCAAAACTCTGGATTCTGATAGAGGGCCATGAGACTTAGACCTGAGTGCAACAATGGAGGCTCTAGACCCTTCCAGAGCTGAGATATCGAAACTCAAAATTTCGACCAGAAAAAAAAACGACAGTGGTACCCCTTATGTTTTTTTGGGGGGGGCGAAAAAATAAGTATCCCCAATCTTCTCAAAACTCTGGATTCTGATAGAGGGCCATGAGACTTAGACCTGAGTGCAAAAATGGAGGCTCTAGACCCTTCAAGAGCTGAGATATCGAAACTCAAAATTTCGACCAGAAAAAAAAAAAACGACAGTGGTACCCCTTACGTTTTTTTTTTGGGGGGGCGAATAAATAAGTATCCCCAATCTTCTCAAAACTCTGGATTCTGATAGAGGGCCATGAGACTTAGACCTGAGTGCAAAAATGGAGGCTCTAGACCCTTCCAGAGCTGAGATATCGAAACTCAAAATTTCGACCAGAAAAAAAAACGACAGTGGTACCCCTTACGTTTTTTTTTTTCGGGCGAAAAATTAAGTTTCCCCAATCTTCTCAAAACTCTGGATTCTGATAGAGGGCCATGAGACTTAGACCTGAGTGCAACAATGGAGGCTCTAGACCCTTCCAGAGCTGAGATATCGAAACTCAAAATTTCGACCAGAAAAAAAACGACAGTGGTACCCCTTACGTTTTTTTTGGGGGGGGCGAAAAAATAAGTATCCCCAATCTTCTCAAAACTCTGGATTCTGATAGAGGGCCATGAGACTTAGACCTGAGTGAAAAAATGGAGGCTCTAGACCCTTCCAGAGCTGAGATATCGAAACTCAAAATTTCGACCAGAAAAAAAAACGACAGTGGTACCCCTTACGTTTTTTTTGGGGGGGGCGAAAAAATAAGTATCCCCAATCTTCTCAAAACTCTGGATTCTGATAGAGGGCCATGAGACTTAGACCTGAGTGCAACAATGGAGGCTCTAGACCCTTCCAGAGCTGAGATATCGAAACTCAAAATTTCGACCAGAAAAAAAAACGACAGTGGTACCCCTTACATTTTTTTTGGGGGGGGCGAAAAATTAAGTTTCCTCAATCTTCTCAAAACTCTGGATTCTGATAGAGGGCCATGAGACTTAGACCTGAGTGCAAAAATGGAGGCTGTAGACCCTTCCAGAGCTGAGATATCGAAACTCAAAATTTCGACGAGAAAAAAAAACGACAGTGGTACCCCTTTCGTTTTTTTTTTTTGGGCGAAAAATTAAGTTTCCCCAATCTTCTCAAAACTCTGGAATCTGATAGAGGGCCATGAGACTTAGACCTGAGTGCAACAATGGAGGCTCTAGACCCTTCCAGAGCTGAGATATCGAAACTCAAAATTTCGACTAGAAAAAAAACGACAGTGGTACCCCTTACGATTTTTTTGGGGGGGGTGAAAAATTAAGTTTCCTCAATCTTCTCAAAACTCTGGATTCTGATAGAGGGCCATGAGACTTAGACCTGAGTGCAACAATGGAGGCTCTAGACCCTTCAAGAGCTGAGATATCGAAACTCAAAATTTCGACCAGAAAAAAAAATGACAGTGGTACCCCTTTCGTTTTTTTTTTTTTTGGGCGAAAAATTAAGTATCCCCAATCTTCTCAAAACTCTGGATTCTGATAGAGAGCCATGAGACTTAGACCTGAGTGCAAAAATTGAGGCTCTAGACCCTTCCAGAGCTGAGATATCGAAACTCAAAATTTCGACCAGAAAAAAAACCGACAGTGGTACCCCTTACGTTTTTTTTGGGGGGGGGGGAAATAAGTATCCCCAATCTTCTCTAAACTCTGGATTCTGATAGAGGGCCATGAGACTTAGACCTGAGTTCAAAAATGGAGGCTCTAGACCCTTCAAGAGCTGAGATATCGAAACTCAAAATTTCGACTAGAAAAAAAAACGACAGTGGTACCCCTTACGTTTTTTTTGGGGGGGTGAAAAATTAAGTTTCCTCAATCTTCTCAAAACTCTGGATTCTGATAGAGGGCCATGAGACTTAGACCTGAGTGCAACAATGGAGGCTCTAGACCCTTCCAGAGCTGAGATATCGAAACTCAAAATTTCGACTAGAAAAAAAAACGACAGTGGTACCCCTTACGTTTTTTTGGGGGGGGGGGCGAAAAAATAAGTATCCCCAATCTTCTCAAAACTCTGGATTCTTATAGAGGGCCATGAGACTTAGACCTGAGTGCAACAATGGAGGCTCTAGACCCTTCCAGAGCTGAGATATCGAAACTCAAAATTTCGACCAGAAAAAAAAACGACAGTGGTACCCCTTACGTTTTTTTTGGGGGGGGCGAAAAATTAAGTTTCCTCAATCTTCTCAAAACTCTGGATTCTGATAGAGGGCCATGAGACTTAGACCTGAGTGCAAAAATGGAGGCTGTAGACCCTTCCAGAGCTGAGATATCGAAACTCAAAATTTCGACGAGAAAAAAAAACGACAGTGGTACCCCTTTCGTTTTTTTTTTTTTGGGCGAAAAATTAAGTTTCCCCAATCTTCTCAAAACTCTGGATTCTGATAGAGGGCCATGAGACTTAGACCTGAGTGCAACAATGGAGGCTCTAGACCCTTCAAGAGCTGAGATATCGAAACTCAAAATTTCGACCAGAAAAAAAAATGACAGTGGTACCCCTTTCGTTTTTTTTTTTTTTGGGCGAAAAATTAAGTATCCCCAATCTTCTCAAAACTCTGGATTCTGATAGAGAGCCATGAGACTTAGACCTGAGTGCAAAAATTGAGGCTCTAGACCCTTCCAGAGCTGAGATATCGAAACTCAAAATTTCGACCAGAAAAAAAACCGACAGTGGTACCCCTTACGTTTTTTTTGGGGGGGGGGGGGGGGGAAATAAGTATCCCCAATCTTCTCAAAACTCTGGATTCTGATAGAGGGCCATGAGACTTAGACCTGAGTTCAAAAATGGAGGCTCTAGACCCTTCAAGAGCTGAGATATCGAAACTCAAAATTTCGACCAGAAAAAAAAAACGACAGTGGTACCCCTTACATTTTTTTTGGGGGGGCGAAAAATTAAGTTTCCCCAATCTTCTCAAAACTCTCGATTCTGATAGAGGGCCATGAGACTTAGACCTGAGTGCAAAAATGGAGGCTCTAGACCCTTCAAGAGCTGAGATATCGAAACTCAAAATTTCGACCAGAAAAAAAAATGACAATGGTACCCCTTTCGTTTTTTTTTTTTTGGGCGAAAAATTAAGTATCCCCAATCTTCTCAAAACTCTGGATTCTGATAGAGGGCCATGCGACTTAGACCTGAGTGCAAAAATGGAGGCTCTAGACCCTTCCAGAGCTGAGATATCGAAACTCAAAATTTCGACGAGAAAAAAAAACGACAGTGGTACCCCTTTCGTTTTTTTTTTTGGGCGAAAAATTAAGTTTCCCCAATCTTCTCAAAACTATGGATTCTGATAGAGGGCCATGAGACTTAGACCTGAGTGCAACAATGGAGGCTCTAGACCCTTCCAGAGCTGAGATATCGAAACTCAAAATTTCGACCAAAAAAAAAACGACAGTGGTACCCCTTACGTTTTTTTTGGGGGGGGGCGAAAAAATAAGTATCCCCAATCTTCTCAAAACTCTGGATTCTGATAGAGGGCCATGAGACTTAGACCTGAGTGCAAAAATGGAGGCTCTAGACCCTTCCAGAGCTGAGATATCGAAACTCAAAATTTCGACCAGAAAAAAAAACGACAGTGGTACCCCTTACGTTTTTTTTGGGGGGGGCGAAAAAATAAGTATCCCCAATCTTCTCAAAACTCTGGATTCTGATAGAGGGCCATGAGACTTAGACCTGAGTGCAACAATGGAGGCTCTAGACCCTTCCAGAGCTGAGATATCGAAACTCAAAATTTCGACCAGAAAAAAAAACGACAGTGGTACTCCTTACGTTTTTTTTGGGGGGGGCGAAAAATTAAGTTTCCTCAATCTTCTCAAAACTCTGGATTCTGATAGAGGGCCATGAGACTTAGACCTGAGTGCAAAAATGGAGGCTGTAGACCCTTCCAGAGCTGAGATATCGAAACTCAAAATTTCGATGAGAAAAAAAAACGACAGTGGTACCCCTTACGTTTTTTTTGGGGGGGGCGAAAAAATAAGTATCCCCAATCTTCTCAAAACTCTGGATTCTGATAGAGGGCCATGAGACTTAGACCTGAGTGCAACAATGGAGGCTCTAGACCCTTCCAGAGCTGAGATATCGAAACTCAAAATTTCGACTAGAAAAAAAAACGACATTGGTACCCCTTACGTTTTTTTTGGGGGGGTGAAAAATTAAGTTTCCTCAATCTTCTCAAAACTCTGGATTCTGATAGAGGGCCATGAGACTTAGACCTGAGTGCAATAATGGAGGCTCTAGACCCTTCAAGAGCTGAGATATCGAAACTCAAAATTTCGACCAGAAAAAAAAACGACAGTGGTACCCCTTACGTTTTTTTTGGGGGGGGCGAAAAAATAAGTATCCCCAATCTTCTCAAAACTCTGGATTCTGATAGAGGGCCATGAGACTTAGACCTGAGTGCAACAATGGAGGCTCTAGACCCTTCCAGAGCTGAGATATCGAAACTCAAAATTTCGACCAGAAAAAAAAACGACAGTGGTACCCCTTACGTTTTTTTTGGGGGGGGGCGAAAAATTAAGTTTCCTCAATCTTCTCAAAACTCTGGATTCTGATAGAGGGCCATGAGACTTAGACCTGAGTGCAAAAATGGAGGCTGTAGACCCTTCCAGAGCTGAGATATCGAAACTCAAAATTTCGATGAGAAAAAAAAACGACAGTGGTACCCCTTTCGGTTTTTTTTTTGGGGCGAAAAATTAAGTTTCCCCAATCTTCTCAAAACTCTGGATTCTGATAGAGGGCCATGAGACTTAGACCTGAGTGCAACAATGGAGGCTCTAGACCCTTCCAGAGCTGAGATATCGAAACTCAAAATTTCGACTAGAAAAAAAAACGACAGTGGTACCCCTTACGTTTTTTTTGGGGGGGTGAAAAATTAAGTTTCCTCAATCTTCTCAAAACTCTGGATTCTGATAGAGGGCCATGAGACTTAGACCTGAGTGCAACAATGGAGGCTCTAGACCCTTCAAGAGCTGAGATATCGAAACTCAAAATTTCGACCAGAAAAAAAAATGACAGTGGTACCCCTTTCGTTTTTTTTTTTTGGGCGAAAAATTAAGTATCCCCAATCTTCTCAAAACTCTGGATTCTGATAGAGAGCCATGAGACTTAGACCTGAGTGCAAAAATTGAGGCTCTAGACCCTTCCAGAGCTGAGATATCGAAACTCAAAATTTCGACCAGAAAAAAAACCGACAGTGGTACCCCTTACGTTTTTTTTTTGGGGGGGGGGGGGGTGAAAAAATAAGTATCCCCAATCTTCTCAAAACTCTGGATTCTGATAGAGGGCCATGAGACTTAGACCTGAGTTCAAAAATGGAGGCTCTAGACCCTTCAAGAGCTGAGATATCGAAACTCAAAATTTCGACCAGAAAAAAAAAACGACAGTGGTACCCCTTACATTTTTTTTGGGGGGGCGAAAAATTAAGTTTCCCCAATCTTCTCAAAACTCTCGATTCTGATAGAGGGCCATGAGACTTAGACCTGAGTGCAAAAATGGAGGCTCTAGACCCTTCAAGAGCTGAGATATCGAAACTCAAAATTTCGACCAGAAAAAAAAATGACAATGGTACCCCTTTCGTTTTTTTTTTTTTTGGGCGAAAAATTAAGTATCCCCAATCTTCTCAAAACTCTGGATTCTGATAGAGGGCCATGCGACTTAGACCTGAGTGCAAAAATGGAGGCTCTAGACCCTTCCAGAGCTGAGATATCGAAACTCAAAATTTCGACGAGAAAAAAAAACGACAGTGGTACCCCTTTCGTTTTTTTTTTTTGGGCGAAAAATTAAGTTTCCCCAATCTTCTCAAAATTATGGATTCTGATAGAGGGCCATGAGACTTAAACCTGAGTGCAACAATGGAGGCTCTAGACCCTTCCAGAGCTGAGATATCGAAACTCAAAATTTCGACCAAAAAAAAAACGACAGTGGTACCCCTTACGTTTTTTTTTGGGGGGGCGAAAAAATAAGTATCCCCAATCTTCTCAAAACTCTGGATTCTGATAGAGGGCCATGAGACTTAGACCTGAGTGCAACAATGGAGGCTCTAGACCCTTCCAGAGCTGAGATATCGAAACTCAAAATTTCGACCAGAAAAAAAACGACAGTGGTACCCCTTACGTTTTTTTTGGGGGGGCGAAAAATTAAGTTTCCCCAATCTTCTCAAAACTCTGGATTCTAATAGAGGGCCATGCGACTTAGATCTGAGTGCAAAAATGGAGGCTCTAGACCCTTCCAGAGCTGAGATATCGAAACTCAAAATTTCGACCAGAAAAAAAAACGACAGTGGTACCCCTTTCGTTTTTTTTTTTTTGGGCGAAAAATTAAGTTTCCCCAATCTTCTCAAAACTCTGGATTCTGATAGAGGGCCATGAGACTTAGACCTGAGCGCAACAATGGAGGCTCTAGACCCTTCCAGAGCTGAGATATCGAAACTCAAAATTTCGACTAGAAAAAAAAAACGACAGTGGTACCCCTTACGTTTTTTTGGGGGGGGCGAAAAATTAAGTTTCCTCAATCTTCTCAAAACTCTGGATTCTGATAGAGGGCCATGAGACTTAGACCTGAGTGCAACAATGGAGGCTCTAGACCCTTCCAGAGCTGAGATATCGAAACTCAAAATTTCGACCAGAAAAAAAAAACGACAGTGGTACCCCTTACGTTTTTTTGGGGGGGGCGAAAAAATAAGTATCCCCAATCTTCTCAAAACTCTGGATTCTGATAGAGGGCCATGAGACTTAGACCTGAGTGCAAAAATGGAGGCTCTAGACCCTTCAAGAGCTGAGATATCGAAACTCAAAATTTCGACCAGAAAAAAAAAAACGACAGTGGTACCCCTTACGTTTTTTTGGGGGGGGGGGCGAATAAATAAGTATCCCCAATCTTCTCAAAACTCTGGATTCTGATAGAGGGCCATGAGACTTAGACCTGAGTGCAAAAATGGAGGCTCTAGACCCTTCCAGAGCTGAGATATCGAAACTCAAAATTTCGACCAGAAAAAAAAACGACAGTGGTACCCCTTACGTTTTTTTTTTTCGGGCGAAAAATTAAGTTTCCCCAATCTTCTCAAAACTCTGGATTCTGATAGAGGGCCATGAGACTTAGACCTGAGTGCAAAAATGGAGGCTCTAGACCCTTCCAGAGCTGAGATATCGAAACTCAAAATTTCGACGAGAAAAAAAAACGACAGTGGTACCCCTTTCGTTTTTTTTTTTTGGGCGAAAAATTAAGTTTCCCCAATCTTCTCAAAACTCTGGATTCTGATAGAGGGCCATGAGACTTAGACCTGAGTGCAACAATGGAGGCTCTAGACCCTTCCAGAGCTGAGATATCGAAACTCAAAATTTTGACCAAAAAAAAAAACGACAGTGGTACCCCTTATGTTTTTTTTGGGGGGGCGAAAAATTAAGTTTCCTCAATCTTCTCAAAACTCTGGATTCTGATAGAGGGCCATGCGACTTAGACCTGAGTGCAAAAATGGAGGCTGTAGACCCTTCCAGAGCTGAGATATCGAAACTCAAAATTTCGACCAGAAAAAAAAAACGACAGTGTTACCCCTTACGTTTTTTTTTTTGGGGGGGGGGGGGCGAAAAAATAAGTATCCCCAATCTTCTCAAAACTCTGGATTCTGATAGAGGGCCATGAGACTTAGACCTGAGTGCAAAAATGGAGGCTGTAGACCCTTCCAGAGCTGAGATATCGAAACTCAAAATTTCGACGAGAAAAAAAAACGACAGTGGTACCCCTTTCGTTTTTTTTTTTTGGGCGAAAAATTAAGTTTCCCCAATCTTCTCAAAACTCTGGATTCTGATAGAGGGCCATGAGACTTAGACCTGAGTGCAACAATGGAGGCTCTAGACCCTTCCAGAGCTGAGATATCGAAACTCAAAATTTTGACCAAAAAAAAAAACGACAGTGGTACCCCTTATGTTTTTTTTGGGGGGGCGAAAAATTAAGTTTCCTCAATCTTCTCAAAACTCTGGATTCTGATAGAGGGCCATGCGACTTAGACCTGAGTGCAAAAATGGAGGCTGTAGACCCTTCCAGAGCTGAGATATCGAAACTCAAAATTTCGACCAGAAGAAAAAAAACGACAGTGGTACCCCTTACGTTTTTTTTTTTGGGGGGGGGGGGGGCGAAAAAATAAGTATCCCCAATCTTCTCAAAACTCTGGATTCTGATAGAGGGCCATGAGACTTAGACCTGAGTGCAAAAATGGAGGCTCTAGACCCTTCCAGAGCTGAGATATCGAAACTCAAAATTTCGACCAGAAAAAAAAAACGACAGTGGTACCCCTTACGTTTTTTTTGGGGGGGCGAAAAATTAAGTTTCCTCAATCTTCTCAAAACTCTGGATTCTGATAGAGGGCCATGAGACTTAGACTTGAGTGCAACAATGGAGGCTCTAGACCCTTCCAGAGCTGAGATATCGAAACTCAAAATTTCGACCAGAAAAAAAACGACAGTGTTACCCCTTACGTTTTTTTTTTGGGGGGCGAAAAAATAAGTATCCCCAATCTTCTCAAAACTCTGGATTCTGATAGAGGGCCATGTGACTTAGATCTTAGTGCAAAAATGGAGGCTCTAGACCCTTCCAGAGCTGAGATATCGAAACTCAAAATTTCGACCAGAAAAAAAAACGACAGTGTTACCCCTTACGTTTTTTTTGGGGGGGGCGAAAAATTAAGTTTCCTCAATCTTCTCAAAACTCTGGATTCTGATAGAGGGCCATGAGACTTAGACCTGAGTGCAAAAATGGAGGCTCTAGACCCTTCCAGAGCTGAGATATCGAAACTCAAAATTTCGACCAAAAAAAAAACGACAGTGGTACCCCTTACGTTTTTTTTGGGGGGGGCGAAAAAATAAGTATCCCCAATCTTCTCAAAACTCTGGATTCTGATAGAGGGCCATGAGACTTAGACCTGAGTGCAACAATGGAGGCTCTAGACCCTTCCAGAGCTGAGATATCGAAACTCAAAATTTCGACCAGAAAAAAAACGACAGTGGTACCCCTTACGTTTTTTTTGGGGGGGCGAAAAATTAAGTTTCCCCAATCTTCTCAAAACTCTGGATTCTAATAGAGGGCCATGCGACTTAGATCTGAGTGCAAAAATGGAGGCTCTAGACCCTTCCAGAGCTGAGATATCGAAACTCAAAATTTCGACCAGAAAAAAAAACGACAGTGGTACCCCTTTCGTTTTTTTTTTTTTTGGGCGAAAAATTAAGTTTCCCCAATCTTCTCAAAACTCTGGATTCTGATAGAGGGCCATGAGACTTAGACCTGAGCGCAACAATGGAGGCTCTAGACCCTTCCAGAGCTGAGATATCGAAACTCAAAATTTCGACTAGAAAAAAAAAACGACAGTGGTACCCCTTACGTTTTTTTGGGGGGGGCGAAAAATTAAGTTTCCTCAATCTTCTCAAAACTCTGGATTCTGATAGAGGGCCATGAGACTTAGACCTGAGTGCAACAATGGAGGCTCTAGACCCTTCCAGAGCTGAGATATCGAAACTCAAAATTTCGACCAGAAAAAAAAACGACAGTGGTACCCCTTACGTTTTTTTGGGGGGGGCGAAAAAATAAGTATCCCCAATCTTCTCAAAACTCTGGATTCTGATAGAGGGCCATGAGACTTAGACCTGAGTGCAAAAATGGAGGCTCTAGACCCTTCAAGAGCTGAGATATCGAAACTCAAAATTTCGACCAGAAAAAAAAAAACGACAGTGGTACCCCTTACGTTTTTTTGGGGGGGGGGGCGAATAAATTAGTATCCCCAATCTTCTCAAAACTCTGGATTCTGATAGAGGGCCATGAGACTTAGACCTGAGTGCAAAAATGGAGGCTCTAGACCCTTCCAGAGCTGAGATATCGAAACTCAAAATTTCGACCAGAAAAAAAAACGACAGTGGTACCCCTTACGTTTTTTTTTTCGGGCGAAAAATTAAGTTTCCCCAATCTTCTCAAAACTCTGGATTCTGATAGAGGGCCATGAGACTTAGACCTGAGTGCAAAAATGGAGGCTCTAGACCCTTCCAGAGCTGAGATATCGAAACTCAAAATTTCGACGAGAAAAAAAAACGACAGTGGTACCCCTTTCGTTTTTTTTGGGGGGGCGAAAAATTAAGTATCCCCAATCTTCTCAAAACTGTGGATTCTGATAGAGGGCCATGAGACTTAGACCTGAGTGCAACAATGCAGGCTCTAGACCCTTCCAGAGCTGAGATATCGAAACTTGAAATTTCGACCAGAAAAAAAAAACGACAGTGGTACCCCTTACGTTTTTTTTGGGGGGGGCGAAAAATTAAGTTTCCTCAATCTTCTCAAAACTCTGGATTCTGATAGAGGGCCATGAGACTTAGACCTGAGTGCAAAAATGGAGGCTGTAGACCCTTCCAGAGCTGAGATATCGAAACTCAAAATTTCGACGAGAAAAAAAAACGACAGTGGTACCCCTTTCGTTTTTTTTTTTTGGGCGAAAAATTAAGTTTCCCCAATCTTCTCAAAACTCTGGATTCTGATAGAGGGCCATGAGACTTAGACCTGAGTGCAACAATGGAGGCTCTAGACCCTTCCAGAGCTGAGATATCGAAACTCAAAATTTTGACCAAAAAAAAAACGACAGTGGTACCCCTTATGTTTTTTTTGGGGGGGCGAAAAATTAAGTTTCCTCAATCTTCTCAAAACTCTGGATTCTGATAGAGGGCCATGCGACTTAGACCTGAGTGCAAAAATGGAGGCTGTAGACCCTTCCAGAGCTGAGATATCGAAACTCAAAATTTCGACCAGAAAAAAAAAACGACAGTGGTACCCCTTACGTTTTTTTTTTTGGGGGGGGGGGGCGAAAAAATAAGTATCCCCAATCTTCTCAAAACTCTGGATTCTGATAGAGGGCCATGAGACTTAGACCTGAGTGCAAAAATGGAGGCTCTAGACCCTTCCAGAGCTGAGATATCGAAACTCAAAATTTCGACCAGAAAAAAAAAACGACAGTGGTACCCCTTACGTTTTTTTTGGGGGGGCGAAAAATTAAGTTTCCTCAATCTTCTCAAAACTCTGGATTCTGATAGAGGGCCATGAGACTTAGACTTCAGTGCAACAATGGAGGCTCTAGACCCTTCCAGAGCTGAGATATCGAAACTCAAAATTTCGACCAGAAAAAAAACGACAGTGTTACCCCTTACGTTTTTTTTTTGGGGGGCGAAAAAATAAGTATCCCCAATCTTCTCAAAACTCTGGATTCTGATAGAGGGCCATGTGACTTAGATGTTAGTGCAAAAATGGAGGCTCTAGACCCTTCCAGAGCTGAGATATCGAAACTCAAAATTTCGACCAGAAAAAAAAACGACAGTGTTACCCCTTACGTTTTTTTTGGGGGGGGCGAAAAATTAAGTTTCCTCAATCTTCTCAAAACTCTGGATTCTGATAGAGGGCCATGAGACTTAGACCTGAGTGCAAAAATGGAGGCTCTAGACCCTTCCAGAGCTGAGATATCGAAACTCAAAATTTCGACCAGAAAAAAAAATGACAGTGTTACCCCTTACGGTTTTTTTTTTGGGCGAAAAATTAAGTTTCCCCAATCTTCTCAAAACTCTGGATTCTGATAGAGGGCCATGAGACTTAGACCTGAGTGCAAAAATGGAGTCTCTAGACCCTTCCAGACCTGAGATATTGAGATCCCACTTAGCATTTATGCCAATGAAAGCTTTAGCTTAAGTTCTGTCAGGAAGACTCAATTAGCGCAGTATAAAAGACTGGTACTTACACTCGTCTGAATTTGCAGATGCTGACACTGCCATTTACCTCCATCCACCCCAACCACCACCAAGATGGTACCTTCCCCTCCATCCTCCCCATCACCACCACCAGGATGGTCCCTTCCTTACCTCCAGGGGGTCGGCTGCGCCCCCGCCTTCATCTCAGGCGGGACATGCAGATTTGGCTAACCTCGCTTTGCTCGCTAAGGACGGGGCCTACGCCAAAGAACTCATAAATGTATGCTTGCTGAGCTGTCAATAAATGTATTCTGCTTTTCAACTTATCTCCTGAGTCTTTCTGGTAGAATTATAAATATCTCAGCTCTGGAAGGGTCTAGAGGCTCCATTTTTGCACTCAGGTCTAAGTCTCATGGCCCTCTATCAGAATCCAGAGTTTCAAGAAGATCAGAGAAACTCAAAATTTCGACCAGAAAAAAAAACGACAGTGTTACCCCTTACGTTTTTTTTGGGGGGGGCGAAAAATTAAGTTTCCTCAATCTTCTCAAAACTCTGGATTCTGATAGAGGGCCATGAGACTTAGACCTGAGTGCAAAAATGGAGGCTCTAGACCCTTCCAGAGCTGAGATATCGAAACTCAAAATTTCGACCAGAAAAAAAAATGACAGTGTTACCCCTTACGGTTTTTTTTTTGGGCGAAAAATTAAGTTTCCCCAATCTTCTCAAAACTCTGGATTCTGATAGAGGGCCATGAGACTTAGACCTGAGTGCAAAAATGGAGTCTCTAGACCCTTCCAGACCTGAGATATTGAGATCCCACTTAGCATTTATGCCAATGAAAGCTTTAGCTTAAGTTCTGTCAGGAAGACTCAATTAGCGCAGTATAAAAGACTGGTACTTACACTCGTCTGAATTTGCAGATGCTGACACTGCCATTTACCTCCATCCACCCCAACCACCACCAAGATGGTACCTTCCCCTCCATCCTCCCCATCACCACCACCAGGATGGTCCCTTCCTTACCTCCAGGGGGTCGGCTGCGCCCCCGCCTTCATCTCAGGCGGGACATGCAGATTTGGCTAACCTCGCTTTGCTCGCTAAGGACGGGGCCTACGCCAAAGAACTCATAAATGTATGCTTGCTGAGCTGTCAATAAATGTATTCTGCTTTTCAACTTATCTCCTGAGTCTTTCTGGTAGAATTATAAATATCTCAGCTCTGGAAGGGTCTAGAGGCTCCATTTTTGCACTCAGGTCTAAGTCTCATGGCCCTCTATCAGAATCCAGAGTTTCAAGAAGATCAGAGAAACTCAAAATTTCGACCCCCCCCCCCCCCCCCCAAAAAAAACGACAGTGTTACCCCTTTTCGTTTTTTTTTTTTGGGGGGGGCAAAAAAATAAGTTTCTCCAATCTTCTTGAAACTCTGGATTATGATAGAGGGCCATGGGACTTAGACCTGAGTGCAAAAATCGAGGCTCTATGGCAACCAAACGTCACTGGTGAGACAAACGTGCAATGGACAGACGGTCAGATTACGTTTTGGCAGGGGAAAAACTGATCAGAAAATGTAATGAAAATGTAACAGAAGTTGTAGAAATGTAGTGGAGTAGAAAGTATAATAATTGCTGCAAAATGTAACGAAGTAAAAGTAAAAAGTATGCGCTATTTATTCTACTTAAGTAAAGTAAAGATACGTGAAAAATGCACTTAAGTAAAGTAACAAAGTATTTGTACTTCGTTACATTCCACCACTGGTTACACGACAGATACCTGTCCTAACTGTACATGTGCATCAGATACCTGTGTGTGTGTTTACAGGGGTTTCACGTCAGATACCTGTCCTAACTGTATACGTGCATCAGATACCTGTGTGTGTGTTTACAGGGGTTTCACGTCAGATACCTGTCCTAACTGTATACGTGCATCAGATACCTGTGTGTGTGTTTACAGGGGTTTCACGTCAGATACCTGTCCTAACTGTACATCTGCATCAGATACCTGTGTGTGTGTTTACAGGGGTTTCACGTCAGATACCTGTCCTAACTGTAGGCCTATATGTGTATCAGATACCTGTGTGTGTGTTTACAGGGGTTTCATACGAGATACCTGTCCTAACTGTACTGAAACATTCTCTTTATTTACACACTCACAGTCATGTCAAAGATGTTTCTTTTGAAGTTATCTGTGAAGGGGGTTTTAATTATTATTTAAATGTAAAGGTACTTTAAAAGTGGACTGTAAACTAATCATTAGTAAAGGACCAATTTTTTTTCAATTTCTATAGATGAAAAAATCTAATTTAAAACGTACCTGCAAATAAGACACAGTCACCAAAATCAAAACACCACAGCACACTGATATATACAACCTGTATTTATGAAGTAGTGCAGATATCAGTACATAAATGATTTAATGTCTCATTTCAGCTATACAAGTGATCTGCTCATTCCACTCATTTCTCCATCTCCATCATCATCATCCAAACCCAGTGCTTTGCTGAAGATTGAAACCCTTTTGATAAACATGCACAGCTGTTGCATAGAAATCACCTCTATATTCTCTTTCATGCAACTTAATAGTTTTTCTTTAATTTAATGTGTGAAACAACTGACTTTGAATAAAGAAGGGCAAACCACAATCTGTCTATTTTAGGGCTTGATTTTCTTTTCTTTTTTTCATTTGTTCAGAAATGATTTAAAATATAGACTTGCTGGTGAGGTCAAGCTGGGGAGAGAAGTGAGTGGCACTGCCAAAGAAACAAAGAAAGGCTTGGCAAACCAAAAACTGACTACATGGTCTAAAAAAATCACAGATAAATATGCAGTGTAGTGACCCTGTCTGTCAACATTTCTGGGTTAAAAAAAAAAACCCTGAAGAGTTCAAATAAGATATTTTAGCACAGCAATGACTTTGCAACACTGACCTCATGTGGCAACTTTAGGAAAGGAAGGGGTCATGGTGTAGGACAGAATCCAGTGTCTTTTAATACTCCAGATTGTTGTTTGGGGAGAAATTGTGCTTTTTGGGGGGGCGAAAAAATAAGTATCCCCAATCTTCTCAAAACTCTGGATTCTGATAGAGGGCCATGAGACTTAGACCTGAGTGCAACAATGGAGGCTCTAGACCCTTCCAGAGCTGAGATATCGAAACTCAAAATTTCGACCAGAAAAAAAAACGACAGTGGTACCCCTTACGTTTGTTTTGGGGGGGGCGAAAAATTAAGTTTCCTCAATCTTCTCAAAACTCTGGATTCTGATAGAGGGCCATGAGACTTAGACCTGAGTGCAAAAATGGAGGCTGTAGACCCTTCCAGAGCTGAGATATCGAAACTCAAAATTTCGACGAGAAAAAAAAACGACAGTGGTACCCCTTTCGTTTTTTTTTTTTGGGCGAAAAATTAAGTTTCCCCAATCTTCTCAAAACTCTGGATTCTGATAGAGGGCCATTAGACTTAGACCTGAGTGCAACAATGGAGGCTCTAGACCCTTCCAGAGCTGAGATATCGAAACTCAAAATTTCGACTAAAAAAAAACCCACAGTGGTACCCCTTACGTTTTTTTTGGGGGGGTGAAAAATTAAGTTTCCTCAATCTTCTCAAAACTCTGGATTCTGATAGAGGGCCATGAGACTTAGACCTGAGTGCAACAATGGAGGCTCTAGACCCTTCCAGAGCTGAGATATCGAAACTCAAAATTTCGACCAGAAAAAAAAACGACAGTGGTACCCCTTACGTTTTTTGGGGGGGGGGCGAAAAAATAAGTATCCCCAATCTTCTCAAAACTCTGGATTCTGATAGAGGGCCATGAGACTTAGACCTGAGTGCAAAAATGGAGGCTCTAGACCCTTCAAGAGCTGAGATATCGAAACTCAAAATTTCGACCAGAAAAAAAAAACGACAGTGGTACCCCTTACGTTTTTTTTTGGGGGGGGCGAATAAATAAGTATCCCCAATCTTCTCAAAACTCTGGATTCTGATAGAGGGCCATGAGACTTAGACCTGAGTGCAAAAATGGAGGCTCTAGACCCTTCCAGAGCTGAGATATCGAAACTCAAAATTTCGACCAGAAAAAAAAACGACAGTGGTACCCCTTACGTTTTTTTTTTTCGGGCGAAAAATTAAGTTTCCCCAATCTTCTCAAAACTCTGGATTCTGATAGAGGGCCATGAGACTTAGACCTGAGTGCAAAAATGGAGGCTCTAGACCCTTCCAGAGCTGAGATATCGAAACTCAAAATTTCGACGAGAAAAAAAAACGACAGTGGTACCCCTTTCGTTTTTTTTTTTTGGGCGAAAAATTAAGTATCCCCAATCTTCTCAAAACTGTGGATTCTGATAGAGGGCCATGAGACTTAGACCTGAGTGCAACAATGCAGGCTCTAGACCCTTCCAGAGCTGAGATATCGAAACTTAAAATTTCGACCAGAAAAAAAAAACGAAAGTGGTACCCCTTACGTTTTTTTGGGGGGGGGGGCGAAAAATTAAGTTTCCTCAATCTTCTCAAAACTCTGGATTCTGATAGAGAGCCATGAGACTTAGACCTGAGTGCAAAAATGGAGGCTCTAGACCCTTCCAGAGCTGAGATATCGAAACTCAAAATTTCGACCAGAAAAAAAAACGACAGTGGTACCCCTTACATTTTTTTTGGGGGGGGGGGGGGGGGGCGAAAAAATAAGTATCCCCAATCTTCTCAAAACTCTGGATTCTGATAGAGGGCCACGAGACTTAGACCTGAGTGCAAAAATGGAGGCTCTAGACCCTTCAAGAGCTGAGATATCGAAACTCAAAATTTTGACCAGAAAAAAAAACGACAGTGGTACCCCTTACGTTTTTTTTTTTCGGGCGAAAAATTAAGTTTCCCCAATCTTCTCAAAACTCTGGATTCTGATAGAGGGCCATGAGACTTAGACCTGAGTGCAAAAATGGAGGCTCTAGACCCTTCAAGAGCTGAGATATCAAAACTCAAAATTTCGACCAGAAAAAAAAAACGACAGTGGTACCCCTTACGTTTTTTTGGGGGGGGCGAAAAATTAAGTTTCCTCAATCTTCTCAAAACTCTGGATTCTGATAGAGGGCCATGAGACTTAGACTTGAGTGCAACAATGGAGGCTCTAGACCCTTCCAGAGCTGAGATATCGAAACTCAAAATTTCGACCAGAAAAAAAACGACAGTGTTACCCCTTACGTTTTTTTTTGGGGGGGCGAAAAAATAAGTATCCCCAATCTTCTCAAAACTCTGGATTCTGATAGAGGGCCATGTGACTTAGATCTTAGTGCAAAAATGGAGGCTCTAGACCCTTCCAGAGCTGAGATATCGAAACTCAAAATTTCGACCAGAAAAAAAAACGACAGTGGTACCCCTTACGTTTTTTTGGGGGGGGCGAAAAATTAAGTTTCCTCAATCTTCTCAAAACTCTGGATTCTGATAGAGGGCCATGATACTTAGACCTGAGTGCAAAAATGGAGGCTCTAGACCCTTCCAGAGCTGAGATATCGAAACTCAAAATTTCGACCAGAAAAAAAAACGACAGTGTTACCCCTTACGGTTTTTTTTTGGGCGAAAAATTAAGTTTCCCCAATCTTCTCAAAACTCTGGATTCTGATAGAGGGCCATGAGACTTAGACCTGAGTGCAAAAATGGAGTCTCTAGACCCTTCCAGACCTGAGATATTGAGATCCCACTTAGCATTTATGCCAATGAAAGCTTTAGCTTAAGTTCTGTCAGGAAGACTCAATTAGCGCGTCATATATTACCTCATTCCTATCCAATCAGGTGTTAACAGTCACAGTATAAAAGACTGGTACTTACACTCGTCTGAATTTGCAGATGCTGACACTGCCATTTACCTCCATCCACCCCAACCACCACCAAGATGGTACCTTCCCCTCCATCCTCCCCATCACCACCACCAGGGTGGTCCCTTCCTTACCTCCAGGGGGTCGGCTGCGCCCCCGCCTTCATCTCAGGCGGGACATGCAGATTTGGCTAACCTCGCTTTGCTCGCTAAGGACGGGGCCTACGCCAAAGAACTCATAAATGTATGCTTGCTGAGCTGTCAATAAATGTATTCTGCTTTTCAACTTATCTCCTGAGTCTTTCTGGTAGAATTATAAATATCTCAGCTCTGGAAGGGTCTAGAGGCTCCATTTTTGCACTCAGGTCTAAGTCTCATGGCCCTCTATCAGAATCCAGAGTTTCAAGAAGATCAGAGAAACTCAAAATTTCGACCCCCCCCCCCCCCCAAAAAAACGACAGTGTTACCCCTTTCGTTTTTTTTTTTTTGGGGGGGGGCAAAAAAATACGTTTCTCCAATCTTCTTGAAACTCTGGATTATGATAGAGGGCCATGGGACTTAGACCTGAGTGCAAAAATCGAGGCTCTATGGCAACCAAACGTCACTGGTGAGACAAACGTGCAATGGACAGACGGTCAGATTACGTTTTGGCAGGGGAAAAACTGATCAGAAAATGTAATGAAAATGTAACAGAAGTTGTAGAAATGTACTGGAGTAGAAAGTATAATAATTGCTGCAAAATGTAACGAAGTAAAAGTAAAAAGTATGCGCTATTTATTCTACTTAAGTAAAGTAAAGATACGTGAAAAATGCACTTAAGTAAAGTAACAAAGTATTTGTACTTCGTTACATTCCACCACTGGTTACACGACAGATACCCGTCCTAACTGTACATGTGCATCAGATACCTGTGTGTGTGTTTACAGGGGTTTCACGTCAGATACCTGTCCTAACTGTATACGTGCATCAGATACCTGTGTGTGTGTTTACAGGGGTTTCACGTCAGATACCTGTCCTAACTGTACATCTGCATCAGATACCTGTGTGTGTGTTTACAGGGGTTTCACGTCAGATACCTGTCCTAACTGTACATCTGCATCAGATACCTGTGTGTGTGTTTACAGGGGTTTCACGTCAGATACCTGTCCTAACTGTACATCTGCATCAGATACCTGTGTGTGTGTTTACAGGGGTTTCACGTCAGATACCTGTCCTAACTGTAGGCCTATATGTGTATCAGATACCTGTGTGTGTGTTTACAGGGGTTTCATACGAGATACCTGTCCTAACTGTACTGAAACATTCTCTTTATTTACACACTCACAGTCATGTCAAAGATGTTTCTTTTGAAGTTATCTGTGAAGGGGGTTTTAATTATTATTTAAATGTAAAGGTACTTTAAAAGTGGACTGTAAACTAATCATTAGTAAAGGACCAATTTTTTTTCAATTTCTATAGATGAAAAAATCTAATTTAAAACGTACCTGCAAATAAGACACAGTCACCAAAATCAAAACACCACAGCACACTGATATATACAACCTGTATTTATGAAGTAGTGCAGATATCAGTACATAAATGATTTAATGTCTCATTTCAGCTATACAAGTGATCTGCTCATTCCACTCATTTCTCCATCTCCATCATCATCATCCAAACCCAGTGCTTTGCTGAAGATTGAAACCCTTTTGATAAACATGCACAGCTGTTGCATAGAAATCACCTCTATATTCTCTTTCATGCAACTTAATAGTTTTTCTTTAATTTAATGTGTGAAACAACTGACTTTGAATAAAGAAGGGCAAACCACAATCTGTCTATTTTAGGGCTTGATTTTCTTTTCTTTTTTTCATTTGTTCAGAAATGATTTAAAATATAGACTTGCTGGTGAGGTCAAGCTGGGGAGAGAAGTGAGTGGCACTGCCAAAGAAACAAAGAAAGGCTTGGCAAACCAAAAACTGACTACATGGTCTAAAAAAATCACAGATAAATATGCAGTGTAGTGACCCTGTCTGTCAACATTTCTGGGTTAAAAAAAAAAACCCTGAAGAGTTCAAATAAGATATTTTAGCACAGCAATGACTTTGCAACACTGACCTCATGTGGCAACTTTAGGAAAGGAAGGGGTCATGGTGTAGGACAGAATCCAGTGTCTTTTAATACTCCAGATTGTTGTTTGGGGAGAAATTGTGCTTTTTGGGGGGGCGAAAAAATAAGTATCCCCAATCTTCTCAAAACTCTGGATTCTGATAGAGGGCCATGAGACTTAGACCTGAGTGCAACAATGGAGGCTCTAGACCCTTCCAGAGCTGAGATATCGAAACTCAAAATTTCGACCAGAAAAAAAAACGACAGTGGTACCCCTTACGTTTGTTTTGGGGGGGGCGAAAAATTAAGTTTCCTCAATCTTCTCAAAACTCTGGATTCTGATAGAGGGCCATGAGACTTAGACCTGAGTGCAAAAATGGAGGCTGTAGACCCTTCCAGAGCTGAGATATCGAAACTCAAAATTTCGACGAGAAAAAAAAACGACAGTGGTACCCCTTTCGTTTTTTTTTTTGGGCGAAAAATTAAGTTTCCCCAATCTTCTCAAAACTCTGGATTCTGATAGAGGGCCATGAGACTTAGACCTGAGTGCAACAATGGAGGCTCTAGACCCTTCCAGAGCTGAGATATCGAAACTCAAAATTTCGACCAGAAAAAAAAACGACAGTGGTACCCCTTACGTTTGTTTTGGGGGGGGGGGCGAAAAATTAAGTTTCCTCAATCTTCTCAAAAC